>NW_027142266.1:0-67493 GCF_036365525.1 Heterodontus francisci
TTGATTAGAGGGTGAGAGTGTGTATGTGTGGATTGATTAGAGGGTGAGAGTGTGTGTGTGTGGATTGATTAGATGGTGAGAGTGTGTGTGTGTGGAATGATTAGAGGGTGAGAGTGCATGTGTGTGGATTGATTTTGGGGGTGAGAGTGTGTGTGTGGATTGATTAGAGGGTGAGAGTGTGTGTGTGTGGATTGATTAGAGGGTGAGAGTTTGTGTGTGTGGATTGATTAGAGGGTGAGAGTGTGTGTGTGTGGATTGATTAGAGGGTGAGAGTGTGCGTGTGTGGAATGATTAGAGGGTGAGAGTGTGTGGGTGTGGATTGATTAGAGGGTGAGAGTGTGTGTCTGTGGATTGATTAGAGGGTGAGAGTTTGTGTGTGTGGATTGATTAGAGGGTGAGAGTGTGCGTGTGTGGAATGATTAGAGGGTGAGAGTGTGTGGGTGTGGATTGATTAGAGGGTGAGAGTGTGTGTGTGTGGATTGATTTTGGGGGTGAGAGTGTGTGTGTGTGGATTGATTAGAGGGTGAGAGTGTGTGTGTGTGGATTGATTTTGGGGGTGAGAGTGTGTGTGTGTGGATTGATTAGAGGGTGAGAGTGTGTTGTGTGTGGATTGATTAGAGGGTGAGAGTGTGTGTGTGTGGATTGATTAGAGGGTGAGAGTGTGTGCGTGTGGATTGATTAGAGGGTGAGAGTGTGTGTGTGTGGAATGATTAGAGGGTGAGAGTGTGTGTGTGTGGATTGATTAGAGGCTGAGTGTGTGTGTGTGTGGATTGATTAGAGGGTGAGAGTGTGTGTGTGTGGATTGATTAGAGGGTGAGAGTGTGTGTGTGTGGATTGATTAGATGGTGAGAGTTTGTGTGTGTGGATTGATTAGAGGGTGAGAGTGTGTGTGTGTGGAATGATTAGAGGGTGAGAGTGTGTGTGTGTGGATTGATTAGAGGCTGAGTGTGTGTGTGTGTGGATTGATTAGAGAGTGAGAGTGTGTGTGTGTGGATTTGATTAGAGGGTGAGAGTGTGTGTGTGTGGATTGATTAGATGGTGAGAGTTTGTGTGTGTGGATTGATTAGAGGGTGAGAGTGTGTGTGTGTGGATTGATTAGAGGGTGAGAGTGTGTGTGTGTGGATTGATTAGAGGCTGAGTGTGTGTGTGTGGATTGATTAGAGGGTGAGAGTGTGTGTGTGTGGATTGATTAGAGGCTGAGTGTGTGTGTGTGGATTGATTAGGGGGTGAGAGTGTGTGTGTGTGGATTGATTAGAGGGTGAGAGTGTGTGTGTGTGGATTGATTAGTGGGTGAGAGTGTTTGTGTGTGGATTGATTAGAGGGTGAGAGTGTGTGTGTGTGGATTGATTAGAGGGTGAGAGTGTGTGTGTGTGGATTGATTAGTGGGAGAGAGTGTTTGTGTGTGGATTGATTGGAGGGTGAGAGTGTGTGTGTGGATTGATTAGAGGGTGAGAGTGTGTGTGTGGATTGATTAGAGGGTGAGAGTGTGTGTGTGTGGATTGATTAGATGGTGAGAGTGTGTGTGTGTGGATTGATTAGAGGGTGAGAGTGTGTGTGTGTGGATTGATTAGAGGGTGAGAGTGTGTGTGTGTGGATTGATTAGAGGGTGAGAGTGTGTGTGTGTGGATTGATAGTGGGTGAGAGTGTGTGTGTCTGGATTGATTAGTGGGTGAGAGTGTGTGTGTGTGGATTGATTAGTGGGTGAGAGTGTGTGTGTGTGTGATTGATTAGTGGGTGAGAGTGTTTGTGTGTGGATTGATTAGGGGGTGAGAGTGTGTGTGTGTGGCATGGATTAGGGGGTGAGAGAGTGTGTGTGGATTGACTAGAGGGTGAGAGTGTGTGTGTGTGGATTGATTAGAGGGTGAGAGTGTGTGTGTGTGGATTGATTAGGGGTGAGAGTGTATGTGTGTGGATTGATTAGAGGGTGAGAGTGTGTGTGTGTGGATTTATTAGAGGGTGAGGTGTGTGTGTGTGGATTGATTAGGGGTGAGAGTGTGTGTGTGTTGATTGATTAGAGGGTGAGAGTGTGTGTGTGTGGATTGATTAGAGGGTGAGAGTGTGTGTGTGTGGATTGATTAGATGGTGAGAGTGTGTGTGTGTGGTTTGATAGAGGGTGAGAGTGTGTGTGTGTGGATTGATTAGAGGTTGAGAGTGTGTGTGTGTGGATTGATTAGAGGGTGAGAGTGTGTGTGTGTGGATTGATTAGAGGGTGAGAGTGTGTGTGTGTGGATTGATTAGAGGGTGAGAGTGTGTGTGTGTGGATTGATTAGAGGGTGAGAGTGTGTGTGTGTGGATTGATTAGAGGGTGAGAGTGTGTGTGTGTGGATTGATTAGGGGTTGAGAGTGTGTGTGTGTGGATTGATTAGAGGGTGAGAGTGTGTGTGTGTGGACTTGATAGGGGTTGAGAGTGTGTGTGCGTGATTGATTAGAGGGTGAGAGTGTGTGTGTGTGTGGATTGATTAGACGGTGAGAGTGTGTGTGTGTGGATTGATTAGAAGGTGAGAGTGTGTGTGTGTGGATTGATTAGAAGGTGAGAGTGTGTGTGTGTGGATTGATTAGAAGGTGAGAGTGTGTGTGTGTGGATTGATTAGAGGGTGAGAGTGTGTGTGTGTGGATTGATTAGAGGGTGAGAGTGTGTGTGGGTGCATTGATTAGAGGGTGAGAGTGTGTGTGTGTGGATTGATTAGAGGGTGAGAGTGTGTGTGTGTGGATTGATTAGAAGGTGAGAGTGTGTGTGTGTGGATTGATTAGAAGGTGAGAGTGTGTGTGTGTGGATTGATTAGAGGGTGAGAGTGTGTGTGTGTGGATTGATTAGAAGGTGAGTGTGTGTGTGTGTGGATTGATTAGAGGGTGAGAGTGTGTGTGTGTGGATTGATTAGAGGGTGAGAGTGTGTGTGTGTGGATTGATTAGTGGGTGAGAGTGTTTGTGTGTGGATTGATTAGAGGGTGAGAGTGTGTGTGTGGATTGATTAGTGGGTGAGAGTGTTTGTGTGTGGATTGACTAGAAGGTGAGTGTGTGTGTGTGTGGATTGATTAGAGGGTGAGAGTGTGTGTGTGTGGATTGATTAGAGGGTGAGAGTGTGTGTGTGTGGATTGATTAGTGGGTGAGAGTGTTTGTGTGTGGATTGATTAGAGGGTGAGAGTGTGTGTGTGGATTGATTAGGGGGTGAGAGTGTGTGTGTGTGGATTGATTAGGGGGTGAGAGTGTGTGTGTGTGGATTGATTAGAGGGTGAGAGTGTGTGTGTGTGTGGATTGATTAGAGGGTGAGAGTGTGTGTGTGGATTGATTAGAGGGTGAGTGTGTGTGTGTGGATTGATTAGAGGGTGAGAGTGTGTGTGTGGATTGTTTAGAGGGTGAGAGTGTGTGTGTGGATTGATTAGGGGGTGAGGGTGTGTGTGTGTGGATTGATTAGAGGTGAGTGTGTGTGTGTGTGGATTGATTAGAGGGAGAGAGTGTGTGTGTGGATTGATTAGAGGTGAGAGGGTGTGTGTGGGGAATGATTAGAGGGTCAGAGTGTGTGTGTGTGGATTGATTAGAGGGTGAGAGTGTGTGTGTGTGGATTGATTAGAGGGTGAGAGTGTGTGTGTGTGGATTGATTAGAGGGTGAGAGTGTGTGTGTGTGGATTGATTAGGGGGTGAGAGTGTGTGTGTGTGGATTGATTAGAGGGTGAGAGTGTGTGTGTGGATTGATTAGAGGGTGAGTGTGTGTGTGTGGATTGATTAGAGGCTGAGAGTGTGTGTGTGTGGATTGATTAGAGGGTGAGTGTGTGTGTGTGGATTGATTAGAGGTGAGAGTGTGTGTGTGTGGATTGATTAGAGGGTGAGAGTGTGTGTGGATTGATTAGAGGGTGAGAGTGTGTGTGTGTGGATTGATTAGAGGGTGAGAGTGTGTGTGTGTGGATTGATTAGGGGTGAGAGTGTGTGTGTGTGTGGATTGATTAGAGGGTGAGTGTGTGTGTGTGCATTGATTAGAGGGTGAGAGTGTGTGTGTGGATTGATTAGAGGGTGAGTGTGTGTGTGTGGATTGAGTAGAGGGTGAGTGTGTGTGTGTGTGGATTGATTAGAGGGTGAGAGTGTGTGTGTGTGGATTGATTAGGGGGTGAGAGTGTGTGTTTGTGGATTGATTAGGGGTGAGAGGTGTGTGTGTGGATTGATTAGAGGGTGAGAGTGTGTGTGTGTGCATTGATTAGAGGGTGAGAGTGTGTGTGTGTGGATTGATTAGAGGGTGAGAGTGTGTGTGTGTGGACTTATTAGAGGGTGAGAGTGTGTGTGTGTGGATTGATTAGAGGGTGAGAGTGTGTGTGTGGATTGATTAGAGGGTGAGTGTGTGTGTGTGGATTGAGTAGAGGGTGAGTGTGTGTGTGTGTGGATTGATTAGAGGGTGAGAGTGTGTGTGTGGATTGATTAGAGGGTGAGTGGTGTGTGTGGATTGAGTAGAGGGTGAGTGTGTGTGTGTGTGTGGATTGATTAGAGGGTGAGAGTGTGTGTGTGTGGATTGATTAGGGGGTGAGAGTGTGTGTGTGTGGATTGATTAGAGGGTGAGAGTGTGTGTGTGTGGACTTATTAGAGGGTGAGAGTGTGTGTGTGTGGATTGATTAGGGGGTGAGAGTGTGTGTGTGTGGATTGATTAGGGGGTGAGAGTGTGTGTGTGTGGATTGATTAGAGGGTGAGAGTGTGTGTGTGTGAATTGATTAGAGGGTGAGAGTGTGTGTGTGTGTATTGATTAGAGGGTGAGAGTGTGTGTGTGTGGATTGATTAGAGGGTGTGAGTGTGTGTGTGTGGATTGATTAGAGGGTGAGAGAGTGTGTGTGTGGAATGATTAGAGGGTGAGAGTGTGTGTGTGTGGAATGATTAGAGGGTGAGAGTGTGTGTGTGTGTGGATTGATTAGGGGTGAGAGTGTGTGTGTGTGGATTGATTAGAGGGTGAGAGTGTGTGTGTGTGGATTGATTTGGGGGTGAGAGTGTGTGTGTGTGGATTGATTAGAGGGTGTGAGTGTGTGTGTGTAGATTGATTAGATGGTGAGAGTGTGTGTGTGTGTGGATTGATTAGAGGGTGAGAGTGTGTGTGTGTGGATTGATTAGAGGGTGAGAGTGTGTGTGTGTGGATTGATTAGAGGGTGAGAGTGTGTGTGTGTGGATTGATTAGAGGGTGTGAGTGTGTGTTTGTGGATTGATTAGAGGGTGAGAGTGTGTGTGTGTGGATTGATTTTGGGGGTGAGAGTGTGTGTGGATTGATTAGAGGGTGAGAGAGTGTGTGGATTGATCAGAGGGTGAGAGTGTGTGTGTGTGTGGATTGATTTTTGGGGGTGAGAGTGTGTGTGTGTGTGGATTGATTAGAGGGTGAGAGTGTGTGTGTGTGGATTGATTAGAGGGTGAGAGTGTGTGTGTGTGGATTGATTAGGGGGTGAGAGTGTGTGTGTGTGGATTGATTAGAGGGTGAGAGTGTGTGTGTGTGGATTGATTAGAGGGTGAGAGTGTGTGTGTGTGGATTGATTAGAGGGTGAGAGTGGTGTGTGTGGATTGATTAGGGGGTGAGAGTGTCCGTGTGTGGATTGATTAGAGGGTGAGTGTGTGTGTGTGTGGATTGATTAGAGGGTGAGAGTGTGTGTGTGTGGATTGATTAGAGGGTGAGAGTGTGTGTGTGGATTGATTAGAGGGTGAGAGTGCGTGTGTGTGGATTGATTAGAGGGTGAGAGTGTGTGTGTGTGGATTGATTAGAGGGTGAGAGTGTGTGTGTGGATTGATTAGAGGGTGAGAGTGCGTGTGTGTGGATTGATTAGAGGGTGAGAGTGCGTGTGTGTGGATTGATTAGAGGGTGAGAGTGTGTGTGTGTGGATTGATTAGAGGGTGAGAGTGTGTGTGTGTGGATTGATTAGAGGGTGAGAGTGTGTGTGTGTGGATTGAATTAGAGGGTGAGAGTGTGTGTGTGTGGATTGATTAGAGGGTGAGAGTGCGTGTGTGTGGATTGATTAGAGGGTGAGAGTGTGTGTGTGTGATTGATTAGATGGTGAGAGTGTGTGTGTGTGGTTTGATTAGAGGGTGAGAGTGTGTGTGGATTGATTAGAGGGTGAGAGTGTGTGTGGATTGATTAGAGGGCGAGAGAGTGTGTGTGTGGATTGATTTTGGGGGTGAGAGTGTGTGTGTGTGGATTGATTAGAGGGTGAGAGTGTGTGTGGATTGATCAGAGGGTGAGAGTGTGTGTGTGTGGATTGATTAGAGGGTGAGAGTGTGTGTGTGTGGATTGATTAGAGGGTGAGAGTGTGTGTGTGTGGATTGATTAGAGGGTGAGAGTGTGTGTGTGTGGATTGATCAGAGGGTGAGAGTGTGTGTGTGTGGATTGATTAGAGGGTGAGAGTGTGTGTGTGTGGATTGATCAGAGGGTGAGAGTGTGTGTGTGTGGATTGATTAGAGGGTGAGAGTGTGTGTGTGTGGATTGATTAGAGGGTGAGAGTGTGTGTGTGTGGATTGATCAGAGGGTGAGAGTGTGTGTGTGTGGATTGATTAGAGGGTGAGAGTGGTGTGTGTGGATTGATTAGAGGGTGAGAGTGTGTGTGTGTGGATTGATTAGAGGGCGAGAGAGTGTGTGTGTGGATTGATTTTGGGGTGAGAGTGTGTGTGTGTGGATTGATTAGAGGGTGAGGTGAGTGTGTGTGTGGATTGATCAGAGGGTGAGAGTGTGAGTGTGTGGATTGATCAGAGGGTGAGAGTGTGTGTGTGTGGATTGATTAGAGGGTGAGAGTGTGTGTGTGTGATTGATTAGAGGGTGAGAGTGTGTGTGTGTGGATTGATCAGAGGGTGAGAGTGTGTGTGTGTGGATTGATTAGAGGGTGAGAGTGTGTGTGTGTGGATTGATTAGAGGGTGAGAGTGTGTGTGTGTGGATTGATTAGAGGGCGAGAGAGTGTGTGTGTGGATTGATTTTGGGGGTGAGAGTGTGTGTGTGTGGATTGATTAGAGGGTGAGAGTGTGTGTGGATTGATCAGAGGGTGAGAGTGTGTGTGTGTGGATTGATTAGAGGGTGAGAGTGTGTGTGTGTGGATTGATTAGAGGGTGAGAGTGTTTGTGGATTGATTAGAGGGTGAGAGTGTGTGTGTGTGGATTGATTAGAGGGTGAGAGTGTGTGTGTGGATTGATTAGAGGGTGAGAGTGTGTGTGTGTGGATTGATTTTGGGGTGTGAGAGTGTGTGTGGATTGATTAGAGGGTGAGAGTGTGTGTGTGTGGATTGATTTTGGGGGTGAGAGTGTGTGTGTGTGGATTGATTAGATGGTGAGAGTGTGTGTGTGGATTGATTAGAGGGTGAGAGTGTGTGTGTGTGGATTGATTAGAGGGTGAGAGTGTGTGGTGTGGATTGATTAGAGGGTGAGAGTGTGTGTGTGTGGATTGATTAGAGGGTGAGAGTGTGTGTGTGTGGATTGATTAGAGGGTGAGAGTGTCCGTGTGTGGATTGATTAGAGGGTGAGAGTGTGTGTGTGTGGAATGATTAGAGGGTGAGAGTGTGTGTGTGTGGATTGATTAGAGGGTGAGAGTGTCCGTGTGTGGATTGATTAGAGGGTGAGAGTGTGTGTGTGTGGATGATTAGAGGGTGAGAGTGTGTGTGTGTGATTGATTAGGGGGGTGAGAGTGTGTGTGTGGATTGATTAGGGGGTGAGAGTGTGTGTGTGGATGATAGGGTGAGAGTGTGTGTGGTGTGGATTGATTAGAGGGGTGAGAGTGTGTGTGTGTGGATTGATTAGGGGGTGAGAGTGTGTGTGTGTGGATTGATTAGGGGTGAGAGTGTGTGTGTGTGGATTGATTAGAGGGTGAGAGTGTGTGGTGTGGATTGATTAGGGGGTGAGAGTGTGTGGTGTGGATTGATTAGGGGTGAGAGTGTGTGTGTGGATTGATTAGGGGGTGAGAGTTGTGTGTGTGGATTGATTAGGGGGTGAGAGTGTGTGTGTGTGGATTGATTAGAGGGTGAGAGTGTGTGGTGTGGATTGATTAGGGGGTGAGAGTGTGTGTGTGTGGATTGATTAGAGGGTGAGAGTGTGTGTGTGTGGATTGATTAGAGGGTGAGAGTGTGTGTGTGTGGATGATTAGAGGGTGAGAGTGTGTGTGTGTGGATTGATTAGAGGGTGAGAGTGTCCGTGTGTGGAATGATTAGAGGGTGAGAGTGTGTGTGTGTGGATTGATTAGAGGGTGAGAGTGTGTGTGTGTGGATTGATTAGAGGGTGAGAGTGTGTGTGTGTGGATTGATTAGAGGGTGAGATGTGTGTGTGTGTGGATTGATTAGGGGCTGAGAGTGTGTGTGTGTGGATTGATTAGAGGGTGAGAGTGTGTGTGTGTGTGGAATGATTAGAGGGTGAGAGTGTGTGTGTGTGATTGATTAGAGGGTGAGAGTGTGTGTGTGTGTGGAATGATTAGAGGGTGAGAGTGTGTGTGTGGATTGATTAGATGGTGAGAGTGTGTGTGTGGATGATTAGAGGGTGAGAGTGTGTGTGTGTGGAATGATTAGAGGGTGAGAGTGTGTGTGTGTGGATTGATTAGAGGGTGAGAGTGTGTGTGTGTGGATTGATTAGAGGGTGAGAGTGTTTTGTGGATTGATTAGAGGGTGAGAGTGTGTGTGGATTGATTAGAGGGTGAGAGTGTGTGTGTGGATTGATTAGAGGGTGAGAGTGTGTGTGTGTGGATTGATTTTGGGGGTGAGAGTGTGTGTGGATTGATTAGAGGGTGAGAGTGTGTGTGTGTGGATTGATTTTGGGGGTGAGAGTGTGTGTGTGTGGATTGATTAGATGGTGAGAGTGTGTGTGTGGATTGATTAGAGGGTGAGAGTGTGTGTGTGTGGATTGATTAGAGGGTGAGAGTGTGTGTGTGTGGATTGATTAGAGGGTGAGAGTGTGTGTGTGTGGATTGATTAGAGGGTGAGAGTGTGTGTGTGTGGATTGATTAGAGGGTGAGAGTTTCCGTGTGTGGATTGATTGGAGGGTGAGAGTGTGTGTGTGTGGAATGATTAGAGGGTGAGAGTGTGTGTGTGTGGATTGATTAGAGGGTGAGAGTGTCCGTGTGTGGATTGATTAGAGGGTGAGAGTGTGTGTGTGTGGATTGATTAGAGGGTGAGAGTGTGTGTGTGTGGATTGATTAGGGGGTGAGAGTGTGTGTGTGGATTGATTAGGGGGTGAGAGTGTGTGTGTGTGGATTGATTAGAAGGTGAGAGTGTGTGTGTGTGGATTGATTAGAGGGTGAGAGTGTGTGTGTGGATTGATTAGGGGGTGAGAGTGTGTGTGTGTGGATTGATTAGAGGGTGAGAGTGTGTGTGTGTGTGGATTGATTAGAGGGTGAGAGTGTGTGTGTGTGGATTGATTAGAGGGTGAGAGTGTGTGTGTGTGGATTGATTAGAGGGTGAGAGTGTCCGTGTGTGGAATGATTAGAGGGTGAGAGTGTGTGTGTGTGGATTGATTAGAGGGTGAGAGTGTGTGTGTGTGGATTGATTAGAGGGTGAGATTGTGTGTGTGTGGATTGATTAGGGGCTGAGAGTGTGTGTGTGTGTGGAATGATTAGAGGGTGAGAGTGTGTGTGTGTGTGGATTGATTAGAGGGTGAGAGTGTGTGTGTGTGTGGAATGATTAGAGGGTGAGAGTGTGTGTGTGTGGATTGATTAGATGGTGAGAGTGTGTGTGTGGATTGATTAGAGGGTGAGAGTGTGTGTGTGTGGAATGATTAGAGGGTGAGAGTGTGTGTGTGTGGATTGATTTTGGGGGTGAGAGTGTGTGTGTGTGGATTGATTAGAGGGTGAGAGTGTGTGTGTGTGGAATGATTAGAGGGTGAGAGTGTGTGTGTGTGGATTGATTAGAGGGTGAGAGTGTGTGTGTGTGGATTGATTAGAGGGTGAGAGTGTGTGTGTGGATTGATTAGAAGGTGAGAGTGTGTGTGTGTGGATTGATTTTGGGGTGAGAGTGTGTGTGTGTGGATTGATTAGAGGGTGAGAGTGTGTGTGTGTGGATTGATTTTGGGGGTGAGAGTGTGTGTGTGTGGATTGATTTTGGGGGTGAGTTTGTGTGTGTGTGGATTGATTAGAGGGTGAGAGTGTGTGTGTGGATTGATTAGAGGGTGAGAGTGTGTGTGTGTGTGGATTGATTTTGGGGGTGAGAGTGTGTGTGTGTGGATTGATTTTGGGGGTGAGAGTGTGTGTGTGGATTGATTAGAGGGTGAGAGTGTGTGTGTGGATTGATTAGAGGGTGATAGTGTGTGTGTGTGGATTGATTAGAGGGTGAGAGTGTGTGTGTGTGGATTGATTAGAGGGTGAGAGTGTGTGTGTGTTGATTGATTAGAGGGTGAGTGTGTGTGTGTGTGGATTGATTTTGGGGGTGAGAGTGTGTGTGTGTGGATTGATTAGAGGGTGAGTGTGTGTTTGTGGATTGATTAGAGGGTGAGAGTGTGTGTGTGGATTGATTAGGGGGTGAGAGTGTGTGTGTGTGGATTGATTAGAGGGTGAGAGTGTGTGTGTGGATTGATTAGATGGTGATAGTGTGTGTGTGTGTATTGATTAGAGGGTGAGAGTGTGTGTGTGTGGATTGATTAGAGGGTGAGTGTGTGTGTGTGGATTGATTAGAGGGTGAGAGTGTGTGTGTGTGGATTGATTAGAGGGTGAGAGTGTGTGTGTGTGGATTGATTAGAGGGTGAGTGTGTGTGTGTGGATTGATTAGAGGGTGAGAGTGTGTGTGTGTGGATTGATTAGAGGGTGAGAGTGTGTGTGTGTGGATTGATTAGAGGGTGAGAGTGTGTGTGTGTGGATTGATTAGGGGGTGAGAGTGTGTGTGTGTGGATTGATTAGAGGGTGAGAGTGTGTGTGTGTGGATTGATTAGAGGGTGAGAGTGTGTGTGTGTGTGGATTGATTAGAGGGTGAGAGTGTGTGTGTGTGGATTGATTAGAGGGTGAGAGTGTGTGTGTGTGGATTGATTAGAGGGTGACAGGTGTGTGTGTGTGTATTGATTAGGGGGTGAGAGTGTGTGTGTGTGGATTGATTAGAGGGTGAGAGTGTGTGTGTGTGGATTGATTAGAGGGTGAGAGTGTGTGTGTGTGGATTGATTAGAGGGTGAGAGTGTGTGTGTGTGGATTGATTAGAGGGTGAGAGTGTGTGTGTGTGGATTGATTAGAGGGTGAGAGTGTGTGTGTGTGGATTGATTAGAGGGTGAGAGTGTGTGTGTGTGTGATTGATTAGAGGGTGAGAGTGTGTGTGTGTGTGGATTGATTAGAGGGTGAGAGTGTGTGTGTGTGGATTGATTAGAGGGTGACAGTGTGTGTGTGTGTGTATTGATTAGAGGGTGAGAGTGTGTGTGTGTGGATTGATTAGAGGGTGAGAGTGTGTGTGTGTGGATTGATTAGAGGGTGAGAGTGTGTGTGTGTGGATTGATTAGAGGGTGAGAGTGTGTGTGTGTGGATTGATTTTGGGGGTGAGAGTGTGTGTGTGTGGATTGATTTTGGGGGTGAGAGTGTGTGTGTGTGGATTGATTAGAGGGTGAGTGTGTGTGTGTGGATTGATTAGAGGGTGAGAGTGTGTGTGTGTGGATTGATTAGAGGGTGAGAGTGTGTGTGTGTGGATTGATTAGGGGGTGAGAGTGTGTGTGTGTGGATTGATTAGAGGGTGAGAGTGTGTGTGTGTGGATTGATTAGAGGGTGAGAGTGTGTGTGTGTGGATTGATTAGAGGGTGAGAGTGTGTGTGTGTGTGGATTGATTAGAGGGTGAGAGTGTGTGTGTGTGTGGATTGATTAGAGGTGTGTGTGTGTGTGTGTGGATTGATTAGAGGGTGAGAGTGTGTGTGTGTGGATTGATTAGAGGGTGAGAGTGTGTGTGTGTGGATTGATTAGGGGGTGAGAGTGTGTGTGTGTGGATTGATTAGAGGGTGAGAGTGTGTGTGTGTGGATTGATTAGAGGGTGAGAGTGTGTGTGTGTGGATTGATTAGAGGGTGAGAGTGTGTGTGTGTGTGGATTGATTAGAGGGTGAGAGTGTGTGTGTGTGTGGATTGATTAGAGGGTGAGAGTGTGTGTGTGTGGATTGATTAGAGGGTGACAGTGTGTGTGTGTGTGTATTGATTAGAGGGTGAGAGTGTGTGTGTGTGGATTGATTAGAGGGTGAGAGTGTGTGTGTGTGGATTGATTAGAGGGTGAGAGTGTGTGTGTGTGGATTGATTAGAGGGTGAGAGTGTGTGTGTGTGGATTGATTTTGGGGGTGAGAGTGTGTGTGTGTGGATTGATTTTGGGGGTGAGAGTGTGTGTGTGTGGATTGATTAGGGGGTGAGAGTGTGTGTGTGTGGATTGATTAGAGGGTGAGAGTGTGTGTGTGGATTGATTAGGGGGTGAGAGTGTGTGTGTGTGGATTGATTAGAGGGTGAGAGTGTGTGTGTGTGGATTGATTTTGGGGGTGAGAGTGTGTGTGTGTGGATTGATTTTGGGGGTGAGAGTGTGTGTGTGTGGATTGATTAGAGGGTGAGAGTGTGTGTGTGTGGATTGATCAGAGGGTGAGAGTGTGTGTGTGTGGATTGATTAGAGGGTGAGAGTGTGTGTGTGTGGATTGATTAGAGGGTGAGAGTGTGTGTGTGTGGATTGATTAGAGGGTGAGATTGTGTGTGTGTGGATTGATCAGAGGGTGAGAGTGTGTGTGTGTGGATTGATTAGAGGGTGAGAGTGTGTGTGTGTGGATTGATTAGAGGGTGAGAGTGTGTGTGTGTGGATTGATTAGGGGTAAGAGTGTGTGTGTGTGGATTGATTAGAGGGTGAGAGTGTGTGTGTGTGGATTGATTAGAGGGTGAGAGTGTGTGTGTGTGGATTGATTAGAGGGTGAGAGTGTGTGTGTGTGGATTGATTAGAGGGTGAGAGTGTGTGTGTGTGTGGATTGATTAGAGGGTGAGAGTGTGTGTGTGTGTGGATTGATTAGAGGGTGAGAGTGTGTGTGTGTGGATTGATTAGAGGGTGACAGTGTGTGTGTGTGTGTATTGATTAGAGGGTGAGAGTGTGTGTGTGTGGATTGATTAGAGGGTGAGAGTGTGTGTGTGTGGATTGATTAGAGGGTGAGAGTGTGTGTGTGTGGATTGATTAGAGGGTGAGAGTGTGTGTGTGTGGATTGATTTTGGGGGTGAGAGTGTGTGTGTGTGGATTGATTTTGGGGGTGAGAGTGTGTGTGTGTGGATTGATTAGAGGGTGAGTGTGTGTGTGTGGATTGATTAGAGGGTGAGAGTGTGTGTGTGTGGATTGATTAGAGGGTGAGAGTGTGTGTGTGTGGATTGATTAGGGGGTGAGAGTGTGTGTGTGTGGATTGATTAGAGGGTGAGAGTGTGTGTGTGTGGATTGATTAGAGGGTGAGAGTGTGTGTGTGTGGATTGATTAGAGGGTGAGAGTGTGTGTGTGTGTGGATTGATTAGAGGGTGAGAGTGTGTGTGTGTGTGGATTGATTAGAGGTGTGAGTGTGTGTGTGTGGATTGATTAGAGGGTGAGAGTGTGTGTGTGTGGATTGATTAGAGGGTGAGAGTGTGTGTGTGTGGATTGATTAGGGGGTGAGAGTGTGTGTGTGTGGATTGATTAGAGGGTGAGAGTGTGTGTGTGTGGATTGATTAGAGGGTGAGAGTGTGTGTGTGTGGATTGATTAGAGGGTGAGAGTGTGTGTGTGTGTGGATTGATTAGAGGGTGAGAGTGTGTGTGTGTGTGGATTGATTAGAGGGTGAGAGTGTGTGTGTGTGGATTGATTAGAGGGTGACAGTGTGTGTGTGTGTGTATTGATTAGAGGGTGAGAGTGTGTGTGTGTGGATTGATTAGAGGGTGAGAGTGTGTGTGTGTGGATTGATTAGAGGGTGAGAGTGTGTGTGTGTGGATTGATTAGAGGGTGAGAGTGTGTGTGTGTGGATTGATTTTGGGGGTGAGAGTGTGTGTGTGTGGATTGATTTTGGGGGTGAGAGTGTGTGTGTGTGGATTGATTAGGGGGTGAGAGTGTGTGTGTGTGGATTGATTAGAGGGTGAGAGTGTGTGTGTGGATTGATTAGGGGGTGAGAGTGTGTGTGTGTGGATTGATTAGAGGGTGAGAGTGTGTGTGTGTGGATTGATTTTGGGGGTGAGAGTGTGTGTGTGTGGATTGATTTTGGGGGTGAGAGTGTGTGTGTGTGGATTGATTAGAGGGTGAGAGTGTGTGTGTGTGGATTGATTAGAGGGTGAGAGTGTGTGTGTGTGGATTGATTAGAGGGTGAGAGTGTGTGTGTGTGGATTGATTAGAGGGTGAGATTGTGTGTGTGTGGATTGATCAGAGGGTGAGAGTGTGTGTGTGTGGATTGATTAGAGGGTGAGAGTGTGTGTGTGTGGATTGATTAGAGGGTGAGAGTGTGTGTGTGTGGATTGATTAGAGGGTGAGAGTGTGTGTGTGTGGATTGATTAGAGGGTGAGAGTGTGTGTGTGTGGATTGATTAGAGGGTGAGAGTGTGTGTGTGTGGATTGATTAGAGGGTGAGAGTGTCCGTGTGTGGAATGATTAGAGGGTGAGAGTGTGTGTGTGTGGATTGATTAGAGGGTGAGAGTGTCCGTGTGTGGAATGATTAGAGGGTGAGAGTGTGTGTGTGTGGATTGATTAGAGGGTGAGAGTCTGTGTGTGTGGATTGATTTTGGGGGTGAGAGTGTGTGTGTGGATTGATTAGAGGGTGAGATTGTGTGTGTGTGGATTGATTAGGGGGTGAGAGTGTGTGTGTGTGGATTGATTAGATGGTGAGAGTGTGCGTGTGTGGAATGATTAGAGGGTGAGAGTGTGTGTGTGTGGATTGATTAGAGGGTGAGAGTGTGTGTGTGTGGATTGATTAGAGTGTGAGAGTGTGTGTGTGGATTGATTAGAGGGTGAGAGTGTGTGTGTGTGGATTGATTAGAGGGTGAGAGTGTGTGTGTGGATTGATTAGAGGGTGAGAGTGTGTGTGTGTGGATTGATTAGAGGGTGAGAGTGTGTGTATGTGGATTGATTAGGGGGTGAGTGTGTGTGTGTGTGGAATGATTAGAGGGTGAGAGTGTGTGTGTGTGGATTGATTAGAGGGTGAGAGTGTGTGTGTGTGGATTGATTAGAGGGTGAGAGTGTGTGTGTGTGGATTGATTAGAGGGTGAGAGTGTGTGTGTGTGGATTGATTAGAGGGTGAGAGTGTGTGTGTGTGGAATGATTAGAGGGTGAGAGTGTGTGTGTGTGGATTGATTAGAGGCTGAGAGTGTGTGTGTGTGGATTGATTAGAGAGTGAGAGTGTGTGTGTGTGGATTGATTAGAGGGTGAGAGTGTGTGTGTGTGGATTGATTAGAGGGTGAGAGTGTGTGTGTGGATTGATTAGAGGGTGAGAGTGTGTGTGTGTGGATTGATTAGAGGGTGAGAGTGTGTGTGTGTGGATTGATTAGAGGGTGAGAGTGTGTGTGTGTGGATTGATTAGAGGGTGAGAGTGTGTGTGTGTGGATTGATTAGAGGGTGAGAGTGTGTGTGTGTGGATTGATTAGAGGGTGAGAGTGTGTGTGTGTGCGGATTGATTAGAGGGTGAGAGTGTGTGTGTGTGGATTGATTAGAGGGTGAGAGTGTGTGTGTGTGGATTGATTAGAGGGTGAGAGTGTGTGTGTGTGGATTGATTAGAGGGTGAGAGTGTGTGTGTGTGGATTGATTAGAGGGTGAGAGTGTGTGTGTGGATTGATTAGAGGGTGAGAGTGTGTGTGTGTGGATTGATTAGAGGGTGAGAGTGTGTGTGTGTGGATTGATTAGAGGGTGAGAGTGTGTGTGTGTGGATTGATTAGAGGGTGAGAGTGTGTGTGTGTGGATTGATTAGAGGGTGAGAGTGTGTGTGTGTGGATTGATTAGAGGGTGAGTGTGTGTGTGTGGATTGATTAGAGGGTGAGAGTGTGTGTGTGTGGATTGATTAGAGGGTGAGAGTGTGTGTGTGTGGATTGATTAGAGGGTGAGAGTGTGTGTGTGTGGATTGATTAGAGGGTGAGAGTGTGTGTGTGTGGATTGATTAGAGGGTGAGAGTGTGTGTGTGTGGATTGATTAGAGGGTGAGAGTGTGTGTGTGTGGATTGATTAGAGGGTGAGAGTGTGTGTGTGTGGATTGATTAGGGGGTGAGAGTGTGTGTGTGGATTGATTAGAGGGTGAGAGTGTGTGTGTGTGGATTGATTAGAGGGTGAGAGTGTGTGTGTGTGGATTGATTAGAGGGTGAGAGTGTGTGTGTGTGTGGATTGATTAGGGGGTGAGAGTGTGTGTGTGTGGATTGATTAGAGGGTGAGAGTGTGTGTGTGCGGATTGATTAGAGGGTGAGAGTGTGTGTGTGTGGATTGATTAGGGGGTGAGAGTGTGTGTGTGGATTGATTAGAGGGTGAGAGTGTGTGTGTGGATTGATTAGAGGGTGAGAGTGTGTGTGTGTGGATTGATTAGAGGGTGAGAGTGTGTGTGTGTGTGGATTGATTAGGGGGTGAGAGTGTGTGTGTGTGGATTGATTAGAGGGTGAGAGTGTGTGTGTGTGGATTGATTAGAGGGTGAGAATGTGTGTGTGTGGAATGATTAGAGGGTGAGAGTGTGTGTGTGTGGATTGATTAGAGGGTGAGAGTGTGTGTGTGTGGATTGATTAGAGGGTGAGAGTGTGTGTGTGTGGATTGATTAGAGGGTGAGAGTGTGTGTGTGTGGATTGATTAGGGGTGAGAGTGTGAGTGTGTGGATTGATTAGAGGGTGAGAGTGTGTGTGTGTGGATTGATTAGAGGGTGAGAGTGTGCGTGTGTAGATTGATTAGAGGGTGAGAGTGTGTGTGTGTGGATTGATTTGGGGGTGAGAGTGTGTGTGTGTGGATTGATTAGAGGGTGAGAGTGTGTGTGTGTGGATTGATTAGAGGGTGAGAGTGTGTGTGTGTGGATTGATTAGAGGGTGAGAGTGTGTGTTTGTGGATTGATTAGAGGGTGAGAGTGTGTGTGTGTGGATTGATTTGGGGGTGAGAGTGTGTGTGGATTGATTTGAGGGTTAGATTGTGTGTGTGTGGATTGATTAGAGGGTGAGAGTGTGTGTGTGTGGATTGATTAGAGGGTGAGAGTGTGTGTGTGTGGATTGATTAGAGGGTGAGAGTGTGTGTGTGTGGATTGATTAGAGGGTGAGAGTGTGTGTGTGTGGATTGATTAGAGGGTGAGAGTGTGTGTGTGTGGATTGATTAGAGGGTGAGAGTGTGTGTGTGTGGATTGATTAGAGGGTGAGAGTGTCCGTGTGTGTGGATTGATTAGAGGGTGAGAGTGTGTGTGTGTGGATTGATTAGAGGGTGAGAGTGTGCGTGTGTGGATTGATTAGAGGGTGAGATTGTGTGTGTGTGGATTGATTAGAGGATGAGAGTGTGCGTGTGTGGAATGATTAGAGGGTGAGAGTGTGTGTGTGTGGAATGATTAGAGGGTGAGAGTGTGTGTGTGTGGAATGATTAGAGGGTGAGATTGTGTGTGTGTGGATTGATTAGAGGGTGAGAGTGTGCGTGTGTGGAATGATTAGAGGGTGAGAGTGTGTGTGTGTGGAATGATTAGAGGGTGAGAGTGTGTGTGTGTGGATTGATTAGAGGGTGAGAGTGTGTGTGTGTGGATTGATTAGAGGGTGAGAGTGTGTGTGTGTGGATTGATTAGAGGGTGAGAGTGTGTGTGTGTGGATTGATTAGAGGGTGAGAGTGTGTGTGTGTGGATTGATTAGAGGGTGAGAGTGTCCGTGTGTGGAATGATTAGAGGGTGAGAGTGTGTGTGTGTGGATTGATTAGAGGGTGAGAGTGTGTGTGTGTGGATTGATTAGAGGGTGAGAGTGTGTGTGTGTGGATTGATTAGAGGGTGAGATTGTGTGTGTGTGGATTGATTAGAGGGTGAGAGTGTGTGTGTGTGGATTGATTAGAGGGTGAGTGTGTGTGTGTGTGGATTGATTAGAGGGTGAGAGTGTGTGTGTGTGGATTGATTAGAGGGTGAGAGTGTCCGTGTGTGGAATGATTAGAGGGTGAGAGTGTGTGTGTGTGGATTGATTAGAGGGTGAGAGTGTGTGTGTGGACTGATTTTGGTGGTGAGAGTGTGTGTGTGTGGATTGATTAGAGGGTGAGATTGTGTGTGTGTGGATTGATTAGGGGGTGAGAGTGTCCGTGTGTGGAATGATTAGAGGGTGAGAGTGTGTGTGTGTGGATTGATTAGAGGGTGAGAGTGTGTGTGTGTGGATTGATTAGAGGGTGAGAGTGTATGTGTGTGGATTGATTAGAGGGTGAGATTGTGTGTGTGTGGATTGATTAGAGGGTGAGAGTGTGTGTGTGTGGATTGATTAGAGGGTGAGATTGTGTGTGTGTGGATTGATTAGGGGGTGAGAGTGTCCGTGTGTGGAATGATTAGAGGGTGAGAGTGTGTGTGTGTGGATTGATTAGAGCGTGAGAGTGTGTGTGTGTGGATTGATTAGAGGGTGAGAGTGTGTGTGTGTGGATCGATTAGAGGGTGAGAGTGTCCGTGTGTGGAATGATTAGAGGGTGAGTGTGTGTGTGTGTGGATTGATTAGAGGGTGAGAGTGTGTGTGTGTGGATTGATTAGAGGGTGAGAGTGTGTGTGTGTGGATTGATTTTGGGGGTGAGAGTGTGTGTGTGTGGATTGATTTTGGGGGTGAGATTGTGTGTGTGTGGATTGATTAGGGGGTGAGAGTGTGCGTGTGTGGAATGATTAGAGGGTGAGAGTGTGTGTGTGTGGATTGATTAGAGGGTGAGAGTGTGTGTGTGTGGATTGATTAGAGGGTGAGAGTGTGTGTGTGTGGATTGATTAGAGGGTGAGAGTGTCCGTGTGTGGAATGATTAGAGGGTGAGAGTGTGTGTGTGTGGATTGATTAGAGGGTGAGAGTGTGTGTGTGTGGATCGATTAGAGGGTGAGAGTGTGTGTGTGTGGATTGATTAGAGGGTGAGAGTGTGTGTGTGTGGATTGATTAGAGGGTGAGATTGTGTGTGTGTGGATTGATTAGAGGGTGAGAGTGTGTGTGTGTGGATTGATTAGAGGGTGAGAGTGTGTGTGTGTGGATTGATTAGAGGGTCAGAGTGTCCGTGTGTGGAATGATTAGAGTGTGAGAGTGTGTGTGTGTGGATTGATTAGAGGGTGAGAGTGTGTGTGTGTGGATTGATTAGAGGGTGAGAGTGTGTGTGTGTGGATTGATTTTGGGGGTGAGAGTGTGTGTGTGTGGATTGATTTTGGGGGTGAGATTGTGTGTGTGTGGATTGATTAGGGGGTGAGAGTGTGCGTGTGTGGAATGATTAGAGGGTGAGAGTGTGTGTGTGTGGATTGATTAGAGGGTGAGAGTGTCCGTGTGTGGAATGATTAGAGGGTGAGAGTGTGTGTGTGTGGATTGATTAGAGGGTGAGAGTGTGTGTGTGTGGATTGATTTTGTGGGTGAGAGTGTGTGTGTGTGGATTGATTAGAGGGTGAGATTGTGTGTGTGTGGATTGATTAGGGGGTGAGAGTGTGTGTGTGGATTGATTAGAGGGTGAGAGTGTGTGTGTGTGGATTGATTAGAGGGTGAGAGTGTGTGTGTGTGGATTGATTAGAGGTTGAGAGTGTGTGTGTGGATTGATTAGAGGGTGAGAGTGTGTGTGTGGATTGATTAGATGGTGAGAGTGTGCGTGTGTGGAATGATTAGAGGGTGAGAGTGTGTGTGTGTGGATTGATTAGAGGGTGAGAGTGTGTGTGTGTGGATTGATTAGAGGTTGAGAGTGTGTGTGTGGATTGATTAGAGGGTGAGAGTGTGTGTGTGGATTGATTAGAGGGTGAGAGTGTGTGTGTGGGTTGATTAGATGGTGAGAGTGTGTGTGTGTGGATTGATTAGAGGGTGAGAGTGTGTGTGTGTGGATTGATTAGAGGGTGAGAGTGTGTGTGTGGGTTGATTAGATGGTGAGAGTGTGTGTGTGTGGATTGATTAGAGGGTGAGAGTGTGTGTGTGTGGATTGATTAGAGGGTGAGAGTGTGTGTGTGTGGATTGATTAGGGGGTGAGAGTGTGTGTGTGTGGATTGATTAGAGGGTGAGAGTGTGTGTGTGTGGATTGATTAGAGGGTGAGAGTGTGTGTGTGGATTGATTAGGGGGTGAGAGTGTGTGTGTGTGGATTGATTAGAGGGTGAGAGTGTGTGTGTGTGGATTGATTAGGGGGTGAGAGTGTGTGTGTGGGTTGATTAGATGGTGAGAGTGTGTGTGTGTGGATTGATTAGAGGGTGAGAGTGTGTGTGTGGATTGATTAGGGGGTGAGAGTGTGTGTGTGTGGATTGATTAGAGGGTGAGAGTGTGTGTGTGTGGATTGATTAGAGGGTGAGAGTGTGTGTGTGTGGATTGATTAGATGGTGAGAGTGTGCGTGTGTGGAATCATTAGAGGGTGAGAGTGTGTGTGTGTGGATTGATTAGAGGGTGAGAGTGTGTGTGTGTGGATTGATTAGAGGGCGAGAGTGTGTGTGTGGATTGATTAGAGGGTGAGAGTGTGTGTGTGGATTGATTAGGGGGTGAGAGTGTGTGTGGATTGATTAGAGGGTGAGAGTGTGTGTGTGGATTGATTAGGGGGTGAGAGTGTGTGTGTGTGGATTGATTAGAGGGTGAGAGTGTGTGTGTGTGGATTGATTAGAGGGTGAGAGTGTGTGTGTGTGGATTGATTAGAGGGTGAGAGTGTGTGTGTGTGGATTGATTAGAGGGTGAGAGTGTGTGTGTGTGGATTGATTAGAGGGTGAGAGTGTGTGTGTGTGGATTGATTAGAGGGTGAGAGTTTGTGTGTGGATTGATTAGAGGGTGAGAGTGTGTGTGTGGATTGATTAGGGGGTGAGAGTGTGTGTGTGTGGATTGATTAGAGGGTGAGAGTGTGTGTGTGTGGATTGATTAGAGGGTGAGAGTGTGTGTGTGTGGATTGATTAGAGGGTGAGAGTGTGTGTGTGTGGATTGATTAGAGGGTGAGAGTGTGTGTGTGTGGATTGATTAGAGGGTGAGAGTGTGTGTGTGTGGATTGATCAGAGGGTGAGAGTGTGCGTGTGTGGAATGATTAGAGGGTGAGAGTGTGTGTGTGTGGATTGATTAGAGGGTGAGAGTGTGTGTGTGGATTGATTAGAGGGTGAGAGTGTGTGTGTGTGGATTGATTTTGGGGGTGAGAGTGTGTTTGTGTGGATTGATTAGAGGGTGAGAGTGTGTGTGTGTGGATTGATTAGAGGGTGAGAGTGTGTGTGTGTGGATTGATTTTGGGGGTGAGAGTGTGTTTGTGTGGATTGATTAGAGGGTGAGAGTGTCCGTGTGTGGAATGATTAGAGGGTGAGAGTGTGTGTGTGTGGATTGATTAGAGGGTGAGAGTGTGTGTGTGTGGATTGATTTTGGGGGTGAGATTGTGTGTGTGTGGATTGATTAGGGGGTGAGAGTGTGCGAGTGTGGAATGATTAGAGGGTGAGAGTGTGTGTGTGTGGATTGATTAGAGGGTGATAGTGTGTGTGTGTGGATTGATTAGAGGGTGAGAGTGTGTGTGTGTGGATTGATTAGAGGGTGAGAGTGTCCGTGTGTGGAATGATTAGAGGGTGAGAGTGTGTGTGTGTGGATTGATTAGAGGGTGAGAGTGTGTGTGTGTGGATTGATTAGAGGGTGAGAGTGTGTGTGTGTGGATTGATTAGAGGGTGAGAGTGTGTGTGTGTGGATTGATTAGAGGGTGAGAGTGTGTGTGTGTGGATTGATTAGAGGGTGAGATTGTGTGTGTGTGGATTGATTAGAGGGTGAGAGTGTGTGTGTGTGGATTGATTAGAGGGTGAGAGTGTGTGTGTGTGGATTGATTAGAGGGTGAGAGTGTCCGTGTGTGTGGATTGATTAGAGGGTGAGAGTGTGTGTGTGTGGATTGATTAGAGGGTGAGATTGTGTGTGTGTGGATTGATTAGAGGGTGAGAGTGTGTGTGTGTGGATTGATTAGAGGGTGAGAGTGTCCGTGTGTGGAATGATTAGAGGGTGAGAGTGTGTGTGTGTGGATTGATTAGAGGGTGAGAGTGTGTGTGTGTGGATTGATTTTGGGGGTGAGAGTGTGTGTGTGTGGATTGATTTTGGGGGTGAGATTGTGTGTGTGTGGATTGATTAGGGGGTGAGAGTGTGCGTGTGTGGAATGATTAGAGGGTGAGAGTGTGTGTGTGTGGATTGATTAGAGGGTGAGAGTGTTTGTGTGTGGATTGATTAGAGGGTGAGAGTGTGTGTGTGTGGATTGATTAGAGGGTGAGAGTGTGTGTGTGTGGATTGATTTTGTGGGTGAGAGTGTGTGTGTGTGGATTGATTAGAGGGTGATTGTGTGTGTGTGGATTGATTAGGGGGTGAGAGTGTGTGTGTGGATTGATTAGAGGGTGAGAGTGTGTGTGTGTGGATTGATTAGAGGGTGAGAGTGTGTGTGTGTGGATTGATTAGATGGTGAGAGTGTGCGTGTGTGGAATGATTAGAGGGTGAGTGTGTGTGTGTGTGGATTGATTAGAGGGTGAGAGTGTGTGTGTGTGGATTGATTAGAGGTTGAGAGTGTGTGTGTGGATTGATTAGAGGGTGAGAGTGTGTGTGTGGATTGATTAGAGGGTGAGAGTGTCCGTGTGTGTGGATTGATTAGAGGGTGAGAGTGTGTGTGTGGATTGATTAGGGGGTGAGAGTGTGTGTGTGGATTGATTAGAGGGTGAGAGTGTGTGTGTGGATTGATTAGGGGTGAGAGTGTGTGTGTGGGTTGATTAGATGGTGAGAGTGTGTGTGTGGATTGATTAGGGGGTGAGAGTGTGTGTGTGGTTGATTAGAGGGTGAGAGTGTGTGTGTGTGGATTGATTAGAGGGTGAGAGTGTGTGTGTGGATTGATTAGGGGGTGAGAGTGTGTGTGTGGGTTGATTAGATGGTGAGAGTGTGTGTGTGGATTGATTAGGGGGTGAGAGTGTGTGTGTGGGTTGATTAGAGGGTGAGAGTGTGTGTGTGTGGATTGATTAGAGGTTGAGAGTGTGTGTGTGGATTGATTAGAGGGTGAGAGTGTGTGTGTGGGTTGATTAGATGGTGAGAGTGTGTGTGTGGATTGATTAGGGGGTGAGAGTGTGTGTGTGTGGATTGATTAGAGGGTGAGAGTGTGTGTGTGGATTGATTAGAGGGTGAGAGTGTGTGTGTGGATTGATTAGAGGGTGAGAGTGTGTGTGTGGATTGATTAGGGGGTGAGAGTGTGTGTGTGGGTTGATTAGATGGTGAGAGTGTGTGTGTGGATTGATTAGGGGGTGAGTGTGTGTGTGTGGATTGATTAGAGGGTGAGAGTGTGTGTGTGGATTGATTAGGGGGTGAGAGTGTGTGTGTGTGGATTGATTAGAGGGTGAGAGTGTGTGTGTGTGGATTGATTAGAGGGTGAGAGTGTGTGTGTGTGGATTGATTAGAGGGTGAGAGTGTGTGTGTGTGGATTGATTAGAGGGTGAGAGTGTGTGTGTGTGGATTGATTAGAGGGTGAGAGTGTGTGTGTGTGGATTGATTAGAGGGTGAGATTGTGTGTTTGTGGATTGATTAGAGGGTGAGAGTGTGTGTGTGTGGATTGATTAGAGGGTGAGAGTGTGTGTGTGTGGATTGATTAGAGGGTGAGAGTGTGTGTGTGTGGATTGATTAGAGGTGAGAGTGTGTGTGTGTGGATTGATTAGAGGGTGAGAGTGTGTGTGTGTGGATTGATTAGAGGGTGAGAGTGTGTGTGTGTGGATTGATTTTGGGGGTGAGAGTGTGTGTGTGTGGATTGATTTTGGGGGTGAGATTGTGTGTGTGTGGATTGATTAGGGGTGAGAGTGTGCGTGTGTGGAATGATTAGAGGGTGAGAGTGTGTGTGTGTGGATTGATTAGAGGGTGAGAGTGTGTGTGTGTGGATTGATTAGAGGGTGAGAGTGTGTGTGTGTGGATTGATTAGAGGGTGAGAGTGTCCGTGTGTGGAATTATTAGAGGGTGAGAGTGTGTGTGTGTGGATTGATTAGAGGGTGAGAGTGTGTGTGTGTGGATTGATTTTGTGGGTGAGAGTGTGTGTGTGTGGATTGATTAGAGGGTGAGATTGTGTGTGTGTGGATTGATTAGGGGGTGAGAGTGTGTGTGTGGATTGATTAGAGGGTGAGAGTGTGTGTGTGTGGATTGATTAGAGGGTGAGAGTGTGTGTGTGTGGATTGATTAGATGGTGAGAGTGTGCGTGTGTGGAATGATTAGAGGGTGAGAGTGTGTGTGTGTGGATTGATTAGAGTGTGAGAGTGTGTGTGTGTGGATTGATTAGAGGGTGAGAGTGTGTGTGTGTGGATTGATTAGATGGTGAGAGTGTGTGTGTGTGGATTGATTAGAGGGTGAGAGTGTGTGTGTGTGGATTGATTAGATGGTGAGAGTGTGCGTGTGTGGAATGATTAGAGGGTGAGAGTGTGTGTGTGTGGATTGATTAGAGGGTGAGAGTGTGTGTGTGGATTGATTAGAGGGTGAGAGTGTGTGTGTGGATTGATTAGGGGGTGAGAGTGTGTGTGTGGGTTGATTAGAGGGTGAGTGTGTGTGTGTGTGGATTGATTAGAGGTTGAGAGTGTGTGTGTGGATTGATTAGAGGGTGAGAGTGTGTGTGTGGATTGATTAGATGGTGAGAGTGTGTGTGTGGATTGATTAGGGGGTGAGAGTGTGTGTGTGGGTTGATTAGATGGTGAGAGTGTGTGTGTGGATTGATTAGGGGGTGAGAGTGTGTGTGTGGGTTGATTAGAGGGTGAGAGTGTGTGTGTGTGGATTGATTAGAGGTTGAGAGTGTGTGTGTGGATTGATTAGAGGGTGAGAGTGTGTGTGTGGGTTGATTAGATGGTGAGAGTGTGTGTGTGGATTGATTAGGGGGTGAGAGTGTGTGTGTGGGTTGATTAGAGTGTGAGAGTGTGTGTGTGTGGATTGATTAGAGGTTGAGAGTGTGTGTGTGGATTGATTAGAGGGTGAGAGTGTGTGTGTGGGTTGATTAGATGGTGAGAGTGTGTGTGTGGATTGATTAGGGGGTGAGAGTGTGTGTGTGTGGATTGATTAGAGGGTGAGAGTGTGTGTGTGGATTGATTAGAGGGTGAGTGTGTGTGTGTGGATTGATTAGAGGGTGAGAGTGTGTGTGTGGATTGATTAGGGGGTGAGAGTGTGTGTGTGTGGATTGATTAGAGGGTGAGAGTGTGTGTGTGTGGATTGATTAGGGGGTGAGAGTGTGTGTGTGTGGATTGATTAGAGGGTGAGAGTGTGTGTGTGTGGATTGATTAGAGGGTGAGAGTGTGTGTGTGGATTGATTAGGGGGTGAGAGTGTGTGTGTGTGGATTGATTAGAGGGTGAGAGTGTGTGTGTGTGGATTGATTAGAGGGTGAGAGTGTGTGTGTGTGGGTTGATTAGATGGTGAGAGTGTGTGTGTGTGGATTGATTAGAGGGTGAGAGTGTGTGTGTGGATTGATTAGGGGGTGAGAGTGTGTGTGTGGATTGATTAGAGGGTGAGAGTGTGTGTGTGTGGATTGATTAGAGGGTGAGAGTGTGTGTGTGTGGATTGATTAGATGGTGAGAGTGTGCGTGTGTGGAATCATTAGAGGGTGAGAGTGTGTGTGTGTGGATTGATTAGAGGGTGAGAGTGTGTGTGTGTGGATTGATTAGATGGTGAGAGTGTGCGTGTGTGGAATCATTAGAGGGTGAGAGTGTGTGTGTGTGGATTGATTAGAGGGTGAGAGTGTGTGTGTGTGGATTGATTAGAGGGTGAGAGTGTGTGTGTGTGGATTGATTAGATGGTGAGAGTGTGCGTGTGTGGAATCATTAGAGGGTGAGAGTGTGTGTGTGTGGATTGATTAGAGGGTGAGAGTGTGTGTGTGTGGATTGATTAGAGGGTGAGAGTGTGTGTGTGGATTGATTAGAGGGTGAGAGTGTGTGTGTGGATTGATTAGGGGGTGAGAGTGTGTGTGTGTGGATTGATTAGAGGGTGAGAGTGTGTGTGTGTGGATTGATTAGAGGGTGAGAGTGTGTGTGTGTGGATTGATTAGAGGGTGAGAGTGTGTGTGTGTGGATTGATTAGAGGGTGAGAGTGTGTGTGTGTGGATTGATTAGAGGGTGAGAGTGTGTGTGTGTGGATTGATCAGAGGGTGAGAGTGTGCGTGTGTGGAATGATTAGAGGGTGAGAGTGAGTGTGTGTGGATTGATTAGAGGGTGAGAATGTGTGTGTGTGGATTGATTAGAGGGTGAGAGTGTGTGTGTGGATTGATTAGAGGGTGAGAGTGTGTGTGTGTGGATTGATTAGAGGGTGAGAGTGTGTGTGTGTGGATTGATTAGAGGGTGAGAGTGTGTGTGTGTGGATTGATTAGAGGGTGAGAGTGTGTGTGTGGATTGATTAGAGGGTGAGAGTGTGTGTGTGGATTGATTAGAGGGTGAGAGTGTGTGTGTGTGGATTGATTAGAGGGTGAGAGTGTGTGTGTGTGGATTGATTAGAGGGTGAGAGTGTGTGTGTGGATTGATTTTGGGGGTGAGAGTGTGTGTGTGTGGATTGAGTAGAGGGTGAGAGTGTGTGTGTGTGGATTGATTTTGGGGGTGAGAGTGTGTGTGTGTGGATTGATTAGAGGGTGAGAGTGAGTGTGTGTGGATTGAGTAGAGGGTGAGAGTGTGTGTGTGTGGATTGATTAGAGGGTGAGAGTGTGTGTGTGTGGATTGATTAGAGGGTGAGAGTGTGTGTGTGTGGATTGATTAGGGGGTGAGAGTGTGTGTGTGTGTGGATTGAGTAGAGGGTGAGAGTGTGTGTGTGTGGATTGATTAGAGGGTGAGAGTGTGTGTGTGTGGAATGATTAGAAGGTGAGAGTGTGTGTGTGTGGATTGATTTGAGGGTGAGAGTGTGTGTGTGTGGATTGATTTTGGGGTGAGAGTGTGTGTGTGGATTGATTAGAGGGTGAGAGTGTGTGTGTGTGGATTGATTAGAGGGTGAGAGTGTGTGTGTGTGGATTGAGTAGAGGGTGAGAGTGTGTGTGTGTGGATTGATTAGAGGGTGAGAGTGTGTGTGTGTGGATTGATTAGAAGGTGAGAGTGTGTGTGTGTGGATTGATTAGGGGGTGAGAGTGTGTGTGTGTGGATTGATTAGAAGGTGAGAGTGTGTGTGTGTGGATTGATTAGAGGGTGAGAGTGTGTGTGTGTGGATTGATTAGAGGGTGAGAGTGTGTGTGTGTGGAATGATTAGAAGGTGAGAGTGTGTGTGTGTGGATTGATTAGAGGGTGAGAGTGTGTGTGTGTGGATTGATTAGAGGGTGAGAGTGTGTGTGTGGATTGAGTAGAGGGTGAGAGTGTGTGTGTGGATTGAGTAGAGGGTGAGTGTGTGTGTGTGTGGATTGATTAGAGGGTGAGAGTGTGTGTGTGTGGATTGATTAGGGGGTGAGAGTGTGTGTGTAGATTGATTAGAGGGTGAGAGTGTGTGTGTGTGGATTGATTAGAGGGTGAGAGTGTGTGTGTAGATTGATTAGAGGGTGAGAGTGTGTGTGTGGATTGAGTAGAGGGTGAGTGTGTGTGTGTGTGGATTGATTAGAGGGTGAGAGTGTGTGTGTGTTGATTGATTAGAGGGTGAGAGTGTGTGTGTGTGGATTGATTAGGGGGTGAGAGTGTGTGTGTGTGGATTGATTAGAAGGTGAGAGTGTGTGTGTGTGGATTGATTAGAGGGTGAGAGTGTGTGTGTAGATTGATTAGAGGGTGAGAGTGTGTGTGTGGATTGATTTTGGGGGTGAGAGTGTGTGTGTGTGGATTGATTAGAGGGTGAGAGTGTGTGTGTGTGGATTGATTAGAGGGTGAGAGTGTGTGTGTGGATTGAGTAGAGGGTGAGTGTGTGTGTGTGTGGATTGATTAGAGGGTGAGAGTGTGTGTGTGGATTGATTTTGGGGGTGAGAGTGTGTGTGTGTGGATTGATTAGAGGGTGAGAGTGTGTGTGTGTGGATTGATTAGAGGGTGAGAGTGTGTGTGTGTGGATTGATTAGAGGGTGAGAGTGTGTGTGTGTGGATTGATTAGAGGGTGAGTGTGTGTGTGTGTGGATTGATTAGTGGGTGAGAGTGTGTGTGTGTGGATTGATTAGAGGGTGAGAGTGTGTGTGTGTGGATTGATTTTGGGGTGAGAGTGTGTGTGTGTGGATTGATTAGAGGGTGAGAGTGTGTGTGTGTGGATTGATTAGAGGGTGAGAGTGTGTGTGTGTGGATTGATTAGAGGGTGAGAGTGTGTGTGTGTGGATTGATTAGAGGGTGAGAGTGTGTGTGTGTGGATTGATTAGAGGGTGAGAGTGTGTGTCTGTGGATTGATTAGAGGGTGAGAGTGTGTGTGGATTGATTAGAGGGTGAGAGTGTGTGTGTGTGGATTGATTAGAGGGTGAGTGTGTGTGTGGATTGATTAGAGGGTGAGAGTGTGTGTGTGGATTGATTAGAGGGTGAGAGTGTGTGTGTGTGGATTGATTAGAGGGTGAGAGTGTGTGTGTGTGGATTGATTAGAGGGTGAGAGTGTGTGTGTGTGGATTGATTAGAGGGTGAGAGTGTGTGTGTGTGGATTGATTAGAGGGTGAGTGTGTGTGTGTGTGGAATGATTAGAGGGTGAGAGTGTGTGTGTGTGGAATGATTAGAGGGTGAGAGTGTGTGTGTGTGGATTGATTAGAGGGTGAGAGTGTGCGTGTGTGGAATGATTAGAGGGTGAGAGTGTGTGTGTGTGGATTGATTAGAGGGTGAGTGTGTGTGTGTGTGGAATGATTAGAGGGTGAGAGTGTGTGTGTGTGGATTGATTAGAGGGTGAGAGTGTGTGTGTGTGGATTGATTAGAGGGTGAGAGTGTGTGTGTGTGGATTGATTAGAGGGTGAGAGTGTGTGTGTGGATTGATTAGAGGGTGAGAGTGTGTGTGTGTGGATTGATTAGAGGGTGAGAGTGTGTGTGTGTGGATTGATTAGAGGGTGAGAGTGTGTGTGTGTGGATTGATTAGAGGGTGAGAGTGTGTGTGTGTGGATTGATTAGAGGGTGAGAGTGTGTGTGTGGATTGATTAGAGGGTGAGAGTGTGCGTGTGTGGAATGATTAGAGGGTGAGAGTGTGTGTGTGTGGATTGATTAGAGGGTGAGAGTGTGCGTGTGTGGATTGATTAGAGGGTGAGAGTGTGTGTGTGTGGATTGATTAGAGGGTGAGAGTGTGTGTGTGTGGATTGATTAGAGGGTGAGAGTGTGTGTGTGTGGATTGATTAGAGGGTGAGAGTGTGTGTGTGTGGATTGATTAGAGGGTGAGAGTGTGTGTGTGTGGATTGATTAGAGGGTGAGAGTGTGTGTGTGTGGATTGATTAGAGGGTGAGAGTGTGTGTGTGTGGATTGATTAGAGGGTGAGAGTGTGTGTGTGTGGATTGATTAGGGGGTGAGAGTGTGCGTGTGTGGAATGATTAGAGGGTGAGAGTGTGTGTGTGTGGATTGATTAGAGGGTGAGAGTGTGTGTGTGTGGATTGATTAGAGGGTGAGTGTGTGTGTGTGGATTGATTAGAGGGTGAGAGTGTGTGTGTGTGGATTGATTAGAGGGTGAGAGTGTGTGTGTGTGGATTGATTAGAGGGTGAGAGTGTGTGTGTGTGGATTGATTAGAGGGTGAGAGTGTGTGTGTGTGGATTGATTAGAGGGTGAGAGTGTGTGTGTGGATTGATTAGAGGGTGAGAGTGTGTGTGTGTGGATTGATTAGAGGGTGAGAGTGTGTGTGTGTGGATTGATTAGAGGGTGAGAGTGTGTGTGTGTGGATTGATTAGAGGGTGAGAGTGTGTGTGTGTGGATTGATTAGAGGGTGAGAGTGTGTGTGTGTGGATTGATTAGAGGGTGAGAGTGTGTGTGTGTGGATTGATTAGAGGGTGAGAGTGTGTGTGTGTGGATTGATTAGAGGGTGAGAGTGTGTGTGTGTGGATTGATTAGAGGGTGAGTGTGTGTGTGTGGATTGATTAGAGGGTGAGAGTGTGTGTGTGTGGATTGATTAGAGGGTGAGAGTGTGTGTGTGTGGATTGATTAGAGGGTGAGAGTGTGTGTGTGTGGATTGATTAGAGGGTGAGAGTGTGTGTGTGTGGATTGATTAGAGGGTGAGAGTGTGTGTGTGTGGATTGATTAGAGGGTGAGAGTGTGTGTGTGGATTGATTAGATGGTGAGAGTGTGTGTGTGTGGATTGATTAGAGGGTGAGAGTGTGTGTGTGTGGTTGATTAGAGGGTGAGTGTGTGTGTGTGGATTGATTAGATGGTGAGAGTGTGTGTGTGTGGATTGATTAGAGGGTGAGAGTGTGTGTGTGTGGATTGATTAGAGGGTGAGAGTGTGTGTGTGTGGATTGATTAGAGGGTGAGAGTGTGTGTGTGTGGATTGATTAGAGGGTGAGAGTGTGTGTGTGTGGATTGATTAGAGGGTGAGAGTGTGTGTGTGTGGATTGATTAGAGGGTGAGAGTGTGTGTGTGGATTGATTAGGGGGTGAGAGTGTGTGTGTGTGGATTGATTAGAGGGTGAGAGTGTGTGTGTGTGGATTGATTAGAGGGTGAGAGTGTGTGTGTGTGGAATGATTAGAGGGTGAGAGTGTGTGTGTGGATTGATTAGAGGGTGAGAGTGTGTGTGTGTGGATTGATTAGGGGTGAGAGTGTGTGTGTGTGGATTGATTAGAGGGTGAGAGTGTGTGTGTGTGGATTGATTAGAGGGTGAGAGTGTGTGTGTGTGGATTGATTAGAGGGTGAGAGTGTGTGTGTGTGGATTGATTAGAGGGTGAGTGTGTGTGTGGATTGATTAGAGGGTGAGAGTGTGTGTGTGTGGATTGATTAGAGGGTGACAGTGTGTGTGTGTGGATTAGTGGATTGATTAGAGGGTGACAGTGTGTGTGTGTGGATTGATTAGAGGGTGAGAGTGTGTGTGTGTGGATTGATTAGAGGGTGAGAGTGTGTGTGTGTGGATTGATTAGAGGGTGACAGTGTGTGTGTGTGGATTGATTAGAGGGTGAGAGTGTGTGTGTGTGGATTGATTAGAGGGTGAGAGTGTGTGTGTGTGGATTGATTAGAGGGTGAGAGTTTGTGTGTGTGGATCGATTAGAGGGTGAGTGTATGTGTGTGTGGACTGATTAGAGGGTGAGAGTTTGTGTGTGTGGATTGATTAGGGGTTGAGAGTGTGTGTGTGTGGATTGATTAGAGGGTGAGAGTGTGTGTGTGTGGATTGATCAGGGGGTGAGAGTGTGTGTGTGTGGATTGATTATGGGGTGAGAGTGTGTGTGTGTGGATTGATTAGAGGGTTACAGTGTGTGTGTGTGGATTGATTAGAGGGTGAGTGTGTGTGTGTGTGGATTGATTAGAGGGTGAGAGTGTGTGTGTGGATTGATTAGAGGGTGAGAGTGTGTGTGTGGATTGATTAGAGGTTGAGAGTGTGTGTGTGTGGATTGATTAGGGGTTGAGAGTGTGTGTGTGTGGATTGATTAGAGGGAGAGAGTATGTGTGTGTGGATTGATTAGAGGGTGAGAGTGTGTGTGTGTGGATTGATTAGAGGGTGAGTGTGTGTGTGGATTGATTAGAGGGTGAGAGTGTGTGTGTGTGGATTGATTAGAGGGTGACAGTGTGTGTGTGTGGATTGATTAGAGGGTGAGAGTGTGTGTGTGTGGATTGATTAGAGGGTGAGAGTGTGTGTGTGTGGATTGATTAGAGGGTGACAGTGTGTGTGTGTGGATTGATTAGAGGGTGAGAGTGTGTGTGTGTGGATTGATTAGAGGGTGAGAGTGTGTGTGTGTGGATTGATTAGAGGGTGAGAGTTTGTGTGTGTGGATCGATTAGAGGGTGAGTGTATGTGTGTGTGGACTGATTAGAGGGTGAGAGTTTGTGTGTGTGGATTGATTAGGGGTTGAGAGTGTGTGTGTGTGGATTGATTAGAGGGTGAGAGTGTGTGTGTGTGGATTGATCAGGGGGTGAGAGTGTGTGTGTGTGGATTGATTATGGGGTGAGAGTGTGTGTGTGTGGATTGATTAGAGGGTTACAGTGTGTGTGTGTGGATTGATTAGAGGGTGAGTGTGTGTGTGTGTGGATTGATTAGAGGGTGAGTGTGTGTGTGGATTGATTAGAGGGTGAGAGTGTGTGTGTGTGGATTGATTAGAGGGTGAGAGTGTGTGTGTGTGGATTGATTAGAAGGTGAGAGTGTGTGTGTGTGGATTGATTAGAGGGTGAGAGTGTGTGTGTGTGGATTGATTAGAGGGTGAGAGTGTGTGTGTGTGGATTGATTAGAGGGTGAGAGTGTGTGTGTGTGGATTGATTAGAGGGTGAGAGTGTGTGTGTGTGGATTGATTAGAGGGTGAGTGTGTGTGTGTGGATTGATTAGAGGGTGAGAGTGTGTGTGTGTGGATTGATTAGAGGGTGAGAGTGTGTGTGTGTGGATTGATTAGAGGGGTGAGAGTGTGTGTGTGTGGAATGATTAGAGGGTGAGAGTGTGTGTGTGTGGATTGATTAGAGGGTGAGAGTGTGTGTGTGTGGATTGATTAGAGGGTGAGAGTGTGTGTGTGGATTGATTAGATGGTGAGAGTGTGTGTGTGTGGATTGATTAGAGGGTGAGAGTGTGTGTGTGTGGTTTGATTAGAGGGTGAGTGTGTGTGTGTGGATTGATTAGATGGTGAGAGTGTGTGTGTGTGGATTGATTAGAGGGTGAGAGTGTGTGTGTGTGGATTGATTAGAGGGTGAGAGTGTGTGTGTGTGGATTGATTAGAGGGTGAGAGTGTGTGTGTGTGGATTGATTAGAGGGTGAGAGTGTGTGTGTGTGTGGATTGATTAGAGGGTGAGAGTGTGTGTGTGTGGATTGATTAGAGGGTGAGAGTGTGTGTGTGGATTGATTAGAGGGGTGAGAGTGTGTGTGTGTGGATTGATTAGAGGGTGAGAGTGTGTGTGTGGATTGATTAGGGGTGAGAGTGTGTGTGTGTGGATTGATTAGAGGGTGAGAGTGTGTGTGTGTGGATTGATTAGAGGGTGAGAGTGTGTGTGTGTGGAATGATTAGAAGGTGAGAGTTTGTGTGTGGATTGATTAGAGGTTGAGAGTGTGTGTGTGTGGATTGATTAGGGGTGAGAGTGTGTGTGTGTGGATTGATTAGAGGGTGAGAGTGTGTGTGTGTGGATTGATTAGGGGTTGAGAGTGTGTGTGTGTGTGGATTGATTAGAGGGTGAGAGTGTGTGTGTGTGGATTGATTAGAGGGTGAGTGTGTGTGTGGATTGATTAGAGGGTGAGAGTGTGTGTGTGTGGATTGATTAGAGGGTGACAGTGTGTGTGTGTGGATTGATTAGAGGGTGAGAGTGTGTGTGTGTGGATTGATTAGAGGGTGAGAGTGTGTGTGTGTGGATTGATTAGAGGGTGACAGTGTGTGTGTGTGGATTGATTAGAGGGTGAGAGTGTGTGTGTGTGGATTGATTAGAGGGTGAGAGTGTGTGTGTGTGGATTGATTAGAGGGTGAGAGTTTGTGTGTGTGGATCGATTAGAGGGTGAGTGTATGTGTGTGTGGACTGATTAGAGGGTGAGAGTTTGTGTGTGTGGATTGATTAGGGGTTGAGAGTGTGTGTGTGTGTGGATTGATTAGAGGGTGAGAGTGTGTGTGTGTGGATTGATCAGGGGGTGAGAGTGTGTGTGTGTGGATTGATTATGGGTGAGAGTGTGTGTGTGTGGATTGATTAGAGGGTTACAGTGTGTGTGTGTGGATTGATTAGAGGGTGAGTGTGTGTGTGTGTGGATTGATTAGAGGGTGAGAGTGTGTGTGTGGATTGATTAGAGGGTGAGAGTGTGTGTGTGGATTGATTAGAGGTTGAGAGTGTGTGTGTGTGGATTGATTAGGGGTTGAGAGTGTGTGTGTGTGGATTGATTAGAGGGTGAGAGTGTGTGTGTGTGGATTGATTAGAGGGTGAGTGTGTGTGTGTGGATTGATTAGAGGGTGAGAGTGTGTGTGTGTGGATTGATTAGAGGGTGACAGTGTGTGTGTGTGGATTGATTAGAGGGTGAGAGTGTGTGTGTGTGGATTGATTAGAGGGTGAGAGTGTGTGTGTGTGGATTGATTAGAGGGTGACAGTGTGTGTGTGTGGATTGATTAGAGGGTGAGAGTGTGTGTGTGTGGATTGATTAGAGGGTGAGAGTGTGTGTGTGTGGATTGATTAGAGGGTGAGAGTTTGTGTGTGTGGATCGATTAGAGGGTGAGTGTATGTGTGTGTGGACTGATTAGAGGGTGAGAGTTTGTGTGTGTGGATTGATTAGGGGTTGAGAGTGTGTGTGTGTGGATTGATTAGAGGGTGAGAGTGTGTGTGTGTGGATTGATCAGGGGGTGAGAGTGTGTGTGTGTGGATTGATTATGGGGTGAGAGTGTGTGTGTGTGGATTGATTAGAGGGTTACAGTGTGTGTGTGTGGATTGATTAGAGGGTGAGTGTGTGTGTGTGGATTGATTAGAGGGTGAGTGTGTGTGTGTGGATTGATTAGAGGGTGAGAGTGTGTGTGTGTGGATTGATTAGAGGGTGAGAGTGTGTGTGTGTGGATTGATTAGAGGGTGAGAGTGTGTGTGTGTGGATTGATTAGAGGGTGAGAGTGTGTGTGTGTGGATTGATTAGAGGGTGAGAGTGTGTGTGTGTGGATTGATTAGAAGGTGAGAGTGTGTGTGTGTGGATTGATTAGAGGGTGAGAGTGTGTGTGTGTGGATTGATTAGAGGGTGAGAGTGTGTGTGTGTGGATTGATTAGAGGGTGAGAGTTTGTGTGTGTGGATTGATTAGAGGGTGAGAGTGTGTGTGTGTGGATTGATTAGAGGGTGAGAGTGTGTGTGTGTGGATTGATTAGAGGGTGAGAGTGTGTGTGTGTGGATTGATTAGGGGTGAGAGTGTGTGTGTGGATTGATTAGGGGTGAGAGTGTGTGTGTGTGGATTGATTAGAGGGTGAGAGTGTGTGTGTGTGGATTGATTAGAGGGTGAGAGTGTGTGTGTGTGGATTGATTAGAGGGTGAGAGTGTGTGTGTGTGGATTGATTAGAGGGTGAGAGTGTGTGTGTGTGTGGATTGATTAGAGGGTGAGAGTGTGTGTGTTTGGATTGATTAGGGGGTGGAGAGTGTGTGTGTGTGGATTGATTAGAGGGTGAGAGTGTGTGTGTGTGGATTGATTAGTGGGTGAGAGTGTGTGTGTGTGGATTGATTAGAGGGTGAGAGTGTGTGTGTGTGTGGATTGATTAGAGGGTGAGAGTGTGTGTGTGTGGATTGATTAGGGGTGAGAGTGTGTGTGTGTGGATTGATTAGAGGGTGAGAGTGTGTGTGTGGATTGATTAGAGGGTGAGAGTGTGTGCTGTGTGGATTGATTAGAGGGGTGAGAGAGTGTGTGTGTGGATTGATTAGAGGGTGAGAGTGTGTGTGTGTGTGGATTGATTAGAGGGTGAGTGTGTGTGTGTGTGGATTGATTAGAGGGTTGAGAGTGTGTGTGTGTGGATTGATTAGAGGGTGAGTGTGTGTGTGTGTGGATTGATTAGAGGGTGAGTGTGTGTGTGGATTGATTAGAGGGTGAGAGTGTGTGTTGTGGATTGATTAGGGGGTGAGAGAGTGTGTGTGTGGATTGATTAGAGGGTGAGAGTGTGTGTGTGTGGATTGATTAGGGGGTGAGAGTGTGTGTGTGGATTGATTAGAGGGTGAGTGTGTGTGTGTGTGGATTGATTAGAGGGTGAGTGTGTGTGTGTGGATTGATTAGAGGGTGAGAGAGTGTGTGTGTGGATTGATTAGAGGGTGAGAGTGTGTGTGTGGATTGATTAGAGGGTGAGAGTGTGTGTCTGTGGATTGATTAGGGGGTGAGAGAGTGTGTGTGTGGATTGATTAGAGGGTGAGAGTGTGTGTGTGTGGATTGATTAGGGGGTGAGAGTGTGTGTGTGTGGATTGATTAGAGGGTGAGAGTGTGTGTGTGTGGATTGATTAGAGGGTGAGAGTGTGTGTGTGTGGATTGATTAGAGGGTGAGAGTGTGTGTGTGTGGATTGATTAGAGGGTGAGAGTGTGTGTGTGTGGATTGATTAGAGGGTGAGAGTGTGTGTGTGGATTGATTAGAGGGTGAGAGTGTGTGTGTGTGGATTGATTAGAGGGTGAGAGTGTGTGTGTGGATTGATTAGAGGGTGAGAGTGTGTGTGTGTGGATTGATTAGAGGGTGAGAGTGTGTGTGTGTGGATTGATTAGAGGGTGAGAGTGTGTGTGTGTGGATTGATTAGAGGGTGAGAGTGTGTGTGTGTGGATTGATTAGAGGGTGAGAGTGTGTGTGTGTGGATTGATTAGAGGTGTGAGAGTGTGTGTGTGTGGATTGATTAGAGGGTGAGAGTGTGTGTGTGTGGATTGATTAGAGGGTGAGAGTGTGTGTGTGTGGATTGATTAGAGGGTGAGAGTGTGTGTGTGTGGATTGATTAGTGGGTGAGAGTGTGTGTGTGTGGATTGATTAGGGGGTGAGAGTGTGTGTGTGTGGATTGATTAAGTGTGTGTGTGGATTGATTAGAGGGTGAGAGTGTGTGTGTGTGTGGATTGATTAGAGGGTGAGAGTGTGTGTGTGTGGATTGATTAGGGGGTGAGAGTGTGTGTGTGTGGATTGATTAGAGGGTGAGAGTGTGTGTGTGTGGATTGATTAGAGGGCGAGAGTGTGTGTGTGTGGATTGATTAGAGGGTGAGAGTGTGTGTGTGTGGATTGATTAGGGGGTGAGAGTGTGTGTGTGTGGATTGATTAGAGGGTGAGAGTGTGTGTGTGTGGATTGATTAGAGGGTGAGAGTGTGTGTGTGTGGATTGATTAGAGGGTGAGAGTGTGTGTGTGTGGATTGATTAGAGGGTGAGAGTGTGTGTGTGTGGATTGATTAGAGGGTGAGAGTGTGTGTGTGTGTGGATTGATTAGAGGGTGAGAGTGTGTGTGTGTGGATTGATTAGAGGGTGAGAGTGTGTGTGTGTGGATTGATTAGAGGGTGAGAGTGTGTGTGTGTGTGGATTGATTAGAGGGTGAGAGTGTGTGTGTGTGGATTGATTAGGGGGTGAGAGTGTGTGTGTGTGGATTGATTAGAGGGTGAGAGTGTGTGTGTGTGGATTGATTAGAGGGTGAGAGTGTGTGTGTGTGGATTGATTAGAGGGTGAGAGTGTGTGTGTGTGGATTGATTAGTGGGTGAGAGTGTGTGTGTGTGGATTGATTAGGGGGTGAGAGTGTGTGTGTGTGGATTGATTAGAGGGTGAGAGTGTGTGTGTGTGGATTGATTAGAGTGTGAGAGTGTGTGTGTGTGGATTGATTAGAGGGTGAGAGTGTGTGTGTGTGGATTGATTGGAGGGTGAGAGTGTGTGTGTGTGGATTGATTAGTGGGTGAGAGTGTGTGTGTGTGGATTGATTAGAGGGTGAGAGTGTGTGTGTGTGGATTGATTAGAGGGTGAGAGTGTGTGTGTGTGGATTGATTAGAGGGTGAGAGTGTGTGTGTGTGGATTGATTAGAGGGTGAGAGTGTGTGTGTGTGGATTGATTAGGGGGTGAGAGTGTGTGTGTGTGGATTGATTAGAGGGTGAGAGTGTGTGTGTGTGTGGATTGATTAGAGGGCGAGAGTGTGTGTGTGTGGATTGATTAGGGGGTGAGAGTGTGTGTGTGTGGATTGATTAGAGGGTGAGAGTGTGTGTGTGTGGATTCATTAGAGGGTGAGAGTGTGTGTGTGTGGATTGATTAGAGGGTGAGAGTGTGTGTGTGTGGATTGATTAGAGGGTGAGAGTGTGTGTGTGTGTGGATTGATTAGAAGGTGAGAGTGTGTGTGTGTGGATTGATTAGAGGGTGAGAGTGTGTGTGTGTGGATTGATTAGAGGGTGAGAGTGTGTGTGTGTGGATTGATTAGAGGGTGAGAGTGTGTGTGTGTGGATTGGTTAGAAGGTGAGAGTGTGTGTGTGTGGATTGATTAGAGGGTGAGAGTGTGTGTGTGTGGATTGATTAGAGTGTGAGAGTGTGTGTGTGTGGATTGATTAGAGGGTGAGAGTGTGTGTGTGTGGATTGATTGGAGGGTGAGAGTGTGTGTGTGTGGATTGATTAGAGGGTGAGAGTGTGTGTGTGTGGATTGATTAGAGGGTGAGAGTGTGTGTGTGTGGATTGATTAGAGGGTGAGAGTTGTGTGTGTGCATTGATTAGAGGGTGAGAGTGTGTGTGTGTGGATTGATTAGAGGGCTGAGAGTGTGTGTGTGTGGATTGATTAGGGGGTGAGAGTGTGTGTGTGTGGATTGATTAGAGGGTGAGAGTGTGTGTGTGTGGATTGATTAGAGGGTGAGAGTGTGTGTGTGTGGATTGATTAGAGGGTGAGAGTGTGTGTGTGTGGATTGATTAGAGGGTGAGAGTGTGTGTGAGTGGATTGATTAGAGGGTGAGAGTGTGTGTGTGTGTGGATTGATTAGAAGGTGAGTGTGTGTGTGTGTGGATTGATTAGAGGGTGAGAGTGTGTGTGTGTGGATTGATTAGAGGGTGAGAGTGTGTGTGTGTGGATTGATTAGAGGGTGAGAGTGTGTGTGTGTGGATTGGTTAGAAGGTGAGAGTGTGTGTGTGTGGATTGATTAGAGGGTGAGAGTGTGTGTGTGTGGATTGATTAGAGTGTGAGAGTGTGTGTGTGTGGATTGATTAGAGGGTGAGAGTGTGTGTGTGTGGATTGATTGGAGGGTGAGAGTGTGTGTGTGTGGATTGATTAGAGGGTGAGAGTGTGTGTGTGTGGATTGATTAGAGGGTGAGAGTGTGTGTGTGTGGATTGATTTTGGGGGTGAGAGTGTGTGTGTGTGGATTGAGTAGAGGGTGAGAGTGTGTGTGTGTGGATTGATTTAGGGGTGAGAGTGTGTGTGTGTGGATTGATTAGAGGGTGAGAGTGTGTGTGTGTGGATTGAGTAGAGGGTGAGAGTGTGTGTGTGTGGATTGATTAGAGGGTGAGAGTGTGTGTGTGTGGATTGATTAGAGGGTGAGAGTGTGTGTGTGTGGATTGATTAGAGGGTGAGAGTGTGTGTGTGTGGATTGATTAGAGGGTGAGACTGTGTGTGTGTGGATTGATTTTGGGGGTGAGAGTGTGTGTGTGGATTGATTAGGGGATGAGAGTGTGTGAGTGTGGATTGATTAGAGGGTGAGACTGTGTGTGTGTGGATTGATTAGAGGGTGAGTGTGTGTGTGTGGAATGATTAGAAGGTGAGAGTGTGTGTGTGTGGATTGATTAGAGGGTGAGAGTGTGTGTGTGTGGAATGATTAGAAGGTGAGAGTGTATGTGTGGATTCATTGGTGGGTGAGAGTGTGTGTGTGTGGATTGATTAGCGGGTGAGAGTGTGTGTGTGTGGATTGATTAGAGGGTGAGAGTGTGTGTGTGTGGATTGATTAGGGGTTGAGAGTGTGTGTGTGTGGATTGATTAGAGGGTGAGAGTGTGTGTGTGTGGATTGATTAGAGGGAGAGAGTGTGTGTGTGTGGATTGATTAGAGGGTGAGAGTGTGTGTGTGTGGATTGATTAGAGGGTGAGAGTGTGTGTGTGTGGATTGAATAGATGGTGAGAGTGTGTGTGTGTGGATTGATTAGAGGGTGAGAGTGTGTGTGTGTGGATTGATTAGAGGGTGAGAGTGTGTGTGTGTGGAATGATTAGAAGGTGAGAGTTTGTGTGTGTGGATTGATATTGGGGGTGAGAGTGTGTGTGTGTGGATTGATTAGAGGGTGAGAGTGTGTGTGTGTGGATTGATTAGAGGTTGAGAGTGTGTGTGTGTGGATTGATTAGGGGTTGAGAGTGTGTGTGTGTGGATTGATTAGAGGTTGAGAGTGTGTGTGTGTGGATTGATTAGGGGTTGAGAGTGTGTGTGTGTGGATTGATTAGAGGGTGAGTGTGTGTGTGGATTGATTAGAGGGTGAGAGTGTGTGTGTGTGGATTGATTAGAGGGTGAGTGTGTGTGTGGATTGATTAGAGGGTGAGAGTGTGTGTGTGTGGATTGATTAGAGGTTGAGAGTGTGTGTGTGTGGATTGATTAGGGGTTGAGAGTGTGTGTGTGTGGATTGATTAGAGGGTGAGAGTGTGTGTGTGTGGATTGATTAGAGGGTGAGTGTGTGTGTGGATTGATTAGAGGGTGAGAGTGTGTGTGTGTGGATTGATTAGAGGGTGAGAGTGTGTGTGTGTGGATTGATTAGAGGGCGAGAGTGTGTGTGTGTGGATTGATTAGAGGGTGAGAGTGTGTGTGTGTGGATTGATTAGAGGGTGAGAGTGTGTGTGTGTGGATTGATTAGAGGGTGAGAGTGTGTGTGTGTGGATTGATTAGAGGGTGAGAGTGTGTGTGTGTGGATTGATTAGAGGGTGAGAGTGTGTGTGTGTGTGGATTGATTAGAAGGTGAGAGTGTGTGTGTGTGGATTGATTAGAGGGTGAGAGTGTGTGTGTGTGGATTGATTAGAGGGTGAGAGTGTGTGTGTGTGGATTGATTAGAGGGTGAGAGTGTGTGTGTGTGAATTGGTTAGAAGGTGAGAGTGTGTGTGTGGATTGATTAGAGGGTGAGAGTGTGTGTGTGTGGATTGATTAGAGGGTGAGTGTGTGTGTGTGTGGATTGATTAGAGGGTGAGAGTGTGTGTGTGTGGATTGATTAGAGGGTGAGAGTGTGTGTGTGTGGATTGATTAGAGGGTGAGAGTGTGTGTGTGTGGATTGATTGGAGGGTGAGAGTGTGTGTGTGTGGATTGATTAGAGGGTGAGAGTGTGTGTGTGTGGATTGATTTTGGGGGTGAGAGTGTGTGTGTGTGGATTGAGTAGAGGGTGAGAGTGTGTGTGTGTGGATTGATTTTGGGGTGAGAGTGTGTGTGTGTGAATTGATTAGAGGGTGAGAGTGTGTGTGTGTGGATTGAGTAGAGGGTGAGAGTGTGTGTGTGTGGATTGATTAGAGGGTGAGAGTGTGTGTGTGTGGATTGATTAGAGGGTGAGAGTGTGTGTGTGTGGATTGATTAGAGGGTGAGAGTGTGTGTGTGTGGATTGATTAGAGGGTGAGAGTGTGTGTGTGTGGATTGATTTTGGGGGTGAGAGTGTGTGTGTTTATTGATTAGGGGGTGAGAGTGTGTGTGTGTGGATTGATTAGAGGGTGAGACTGTGTGTGTGTGGATTGATTAGAGGGTGAGAGTGTGTGTGTGGAATGATTAGAAGGTGAGAGTGTGTGTGTGTGGATTGATTAGAGGGTGAGAGTGTGTGTGTGTGGATTGATTAGAGGGTGAGAGTGTGTGTGTGTGGCTTGATTAGTGGGTGAGAGTGTGTGTGTGTGGATTGATTAGGGGTTGAGAGTGTGTGTGTGTGGATTGATTAGAGGGCGAGAGTGTGTGTGTGTGGATTGATTAGAGGGTGAGAGTGTGTGTGTGTGGATTGATTAGAGGGTGAGAGTGTGTGTGTGTGGATTGATTAGAGGGTGAGAGTGTGTGTGTGTGGATTGATTAGAGGGTGAGAGTGTGTGTGTGTGGATTGATTAGAGGGTGAGAGTGTGTGTGTGTGGATTGAATAGATGGTGAGAGTGTGTGTGTGTGGATTGATTAGAGGGTGAGAGTGTGTGTGTGTGGATTGATTAGAGGGTGAGAGTGTGTGTGTGTGGATTGATTAGAAGGTGAGAGTGTGTGTGTGTGGATTGATTTTGGGGGTGAGAGTGTGTGTGTGGATTGATTAGAGGGTGAGAGTGTGTGTGTGTGGATTGATTAGGGGGTGAGAGTGTGTGTGTGTGGATTGATTTTGGGGAAGAGAGTGTGTGTGTGGATTGATTAGAGGGTGAGAGTGTGTGTGTGGATTGATTAGAGGGTGAGAGTGTGTGTGTGTGGATTGATTAGGGGGTGAGAGTGTGTGTGTGTGGATTGATTAGAGGGTGAGAGTGTGTGTGTGGATTGATTAGGGGGTGAGAGTGTGTGTGTGTGGATTGATTAGAGGGTGAGAGTGTGTGTGTGGATTGATTAGGGGGTGAGAGTGTGTGTGTGTGGATTGATTAGAGGGTGAGAGTGTGTGTGTGTGGATTGATTAGAGGGTGAGAGTGTGTGTGTGGATTGATTAGGGGGTGAGAGTGTGTGTGTGTGGATTGATTAGAGGGTGAGAGTGTGTGTGTGTGGATTGATTAGAGGGTGAGAGTGTGTGTGTGTGGATTGATTAGAAGGTGAGAGTGTGTGTGTGTGGATTGATTAGTGGGTGAGAGTGTGTGTGTGTGTGTGGATTGATTAGAGGGTGAGAGTGTGTGTGTTTGGATTGATTAGGGGGTGAGAGAGTGTGTGTGTGTGTGGATTGATTAGAGGGTGAGAGTGTGTGTGTGTGGAATGATTAGTGGGTGAGAGTGTGTGTGTGTGGATTGATTAGAGGGTGAGAGTGTGTGTGTGTGTGTGGATTGATTAGAGGGTGAGAGTGTGTGTGTGTGGATTGATTAGGGGGTGAGAGAGTGTGTGTGTGGATTGATTAGAGGGTGAGAGTGTGTGTGTGGATTGATTAGTGGGTGAGAGTGTGTGTGTGTGGATTGATTAGAGGGTGAGAGTGTGTGTGTGTGGATTGATTAGGGGGTGAGAGAGTGTGTGTGTGGATTGATTAGAGGGTGAGCGTGTGTGTGTGTGGATTGATTAGAGGGTGAGAGTGTGTGTGTGTGGATTGATTAGGGGGTGAGAGTGTGTGTGTGTGGATTGATTAGAGGGTGAGAGTTTGTGTGTGTGGATTGATTAGAGGGTGAGAGTGTGTGTGTGTGGATTGATTAGAAGGTGAGAGTGTGTGTGTGGATTGATTAGAAGGTGAGAGTGTGTGTGTGTGGATTGATTAGAGAGTGAGAGTGTGTGTGTGTGGATTGATTAGAGGGTGAGAGTGTGTGTGTGTGGATTGATTAGAGAGTGAGAGTGTGTGTGTGTGGATTGATTAGGGGTTGAGAGTGTGTTTGTGTGGATTGATTAGAGAGTGAGAGTGTGTGTGTGTGGATTGATTAGGGGTTAGAGTGTGTGTGTGTGGATTGATTAGAGGGTGAGAGTGTGTGTGTGTGGATTGATTAGAGGGTGAGAGTGTGTGTGTGTGGATTGATTAGAGAGTGAGAGTGTGTGTGTGTGGATTGATTAGGGGTTGAGAGTGTGTGTGTGTGGATTGATTAGAGGGTGAGAGTGTGTGTGTGTGGATTGATTAGAGGGTGAGAGTGTGTGTGTGTGGATTGATTAGAGGGTGAGAGTGTGTGTGTGTGGATTGATTAGAGGGTGAGTGTGTGTGTGTGGATTGATTAGAGGGTGAGAGTTTGTGTGTGTGGATTGATTAGAGGGTGAGTGTGTGTGTGTGGATTGATTAGAGGGTGAGAGTTTGTGTGTGTGGATTGATTAGAGGGTGAGAGTGTGTGTGTGTGGATTGATTAGAAGGTGAGAGTGTGTGTGTGGATTGATTAGAAGGTGAGAGTGTGTGTGTGTGGATTGATTAGAGAGTGAGAGTGTGTGTGTGTGGATTGATTAGAGGGTGAGAGTGTGTGTGTGTGGATTGATTAGAGAGTGAGAGTGTGTGTGTGTGGATTGATTAGGGGTTGAGAGTGTGTTTGTGTGGATTGATTAGAGAGTGAGAGTGTGTGTGTGTGGATTGATTAGGGGTTGAGAGTGTGTGTGTGTGGATTGATTAGAGGGTGAGAGTGTGTGTGTGTGGATTGATTAGAGGGTGAGAGTGTGTGTGTGTGGATTGATTAGAGAGTGAGAGTGTGTGTGTGTGGATTGATTAGGGGTTGAGAGTGTGTGTGTGTGGATTGATTAGAGGGTGAGAGTGTGTGTGTGTGGATTGATTAGAGGGTGAGAGTGTGTGTGTGTGGATTGATTAGAGGGTGAAAGTGTGTGTGTGAGGATTGATTAGAGGGTGAGTGTGTGTGTGTGGATTGATTAGAGGGTGAGAGTGTGTGTGTGTGGATTGATTAGAGGGCGAGAGTGTGTGTGTGTGGATTGATTAGGGGGTGAGAGTGTGTGTGTGTGGATTGATTAGAGGGTGACAGTGTGTGTGTGTGGATTGATTAGAGGGTGAGAGTGTGTGTGTGTGGATTGATTAGAGGGTGAGAGTGTGTGTGTGTGGATTGATTAGAGGGTGAGAGTGTGTGTGTGTGTGGATTGATTAGAAGGTGAGAGTGTGTGTGTGTGGATTGATTAGAGGGTGAGAGTGTGTGTGTGTGGATTGATTAGAGGGTGAGAGTGTGTGTGTGTGGATTGATTAGAGGGTGAGAGTGTGTGTGTGTGGATTGATTAGAGGGTGAGAGTGTGTGTGTGTGGATTGATTGGAGGGTGAGAGTGTGTGTGTGTGGATTGATTAGAGGGTGAGAGTGTGTGTGTGTGGATTGATTAGAGGGTGAGAGTGTGTGTGTGTGGATTGATTTTGGGGGTGAGAGTGTGTGTGTGTGGATTGAGTAGAGGGTGAGAGTGTGTGTGTGTGGATTGATTTTGGGGGTGAGAGTGTGTGTGTGTGGATTGATTAGAGGGTGAGAGTGTGTGTGTGTGGATTGAGTAGAGGGTGAGAGTGTGTGTGTGTGGATTGATTAGAGGGTGAGAGTGTGTGTGTGTGGATTGATTAGAGGGTGAGACTGTGTGTGTGTGGATTGATTTTGGGGGTGAGAGTGTGTGTGTGGATTGATTAGAGGGCGAGAGTGTGTGTGTGTGGATTGAGTAGAGGGTGAGAGTGTGTGTGTGTGGATTGATTAGAGGGTGAGAGTGTGTGTGTGTGGATTGATTAGAGGGTGAGAGTGTGTGTGTGTGGATTGATTAGAGGGTGAGAGTGTGTGTGTGTGGATTGATTAGAGGGTGAGACTGTGTGTGTGTGGATTGATTAGAGGGTGAGAGTGTGTGTGTGGAATGATTAGAAGGTGAGAGTGTGTGTGTGTGGATTGATTAGAGGGTGAGACTGTGTGTGTGTGGATTGATTTTGGGGGTGAGAGTGTGTGTGTGTGGATTGATTAGAGGGTGAGACTGTGTGTGTGTGGATTGATTAGAGGGTGAGAGTGTGTGTGTGGAATGATTAGAAGGTGAGAGTGTGTGTGTGTGGATTGATTAGAGGGTGAGAGTGTGTGTGTGTGGAATGATTAGAAGGTGAGAGTGTTTGTGTGTGGATTGATTAGCGGGTGAGAGTGTGTGTGTGTGGATTGATTAGAGGGTGAGAGTGTGTGTGTGTGGATTGATTAGAGGGTGAGAGTGTGTGTGTGGATTGATTAGAGGGTGAGAGTGTGTGTGTGTGGATTGATTAGAGGGTGAGAGTGTGTGTGTGTGGATTGATTAGAGGGCGAGAGTGTGTGTGTGTGGATTGATTGGAGGGTGAGAGTGTGTGTGTGTGGCTTGATTAGTGGGTGAGAGTGTTTGTGTGTGGATTGATTAGCGGGTGAGAGTGTGTGTGTGTGGATTGATTAGAGGGTGAGAGTGTGTGTGTGTGGATTGATTAGAGGGTGAGAGTGTGTGTGTGGATTGATTAGAGGGTGAGAGTGTGTGTGTGTGGATTGATTAGAGGGTGAGAGTGTGTGTGTGTGGATTGATTAGAGGGCGAGAGTGTGTGTGTGTGGATTGATTAGGGGGTGAGCGTGTGTGTGTGTGGATTGATTAGAGGGTGAGAGTGTGTGTGTGTGGATTGATTAGAGGGTGAGAGTGTGTGTGTGTGGATTGATTAGAGGGTGAGAGTGTGTGTGTGTGGATTGATTAGAGGTTGAGAGTGTGTGTGTGTGGATTGATTAGAGGGTGAGAGTGTGTGTGTGTGGAATGATTAGAAGGTGAGATTGTATGTGTGGATTGATTGGAGGGTGAGAGTGTGTGTGTGTGGCTTGATTAGTGGGTGAGAGTGTTTGTGTGTGGATTGATTAGCGGGTGAGAGAGTGTGTGTGTAGATTGATTAGAGGGTGAGAGTGTGTGTGTGTGGATTGATTAGGGGGTGAGAGTGTGTGTGTGGATTGATTAGAGGGTGAGAGTGTGTGTGTGTGGATTGATTAGAGGGTGAGAGTGTGTGTGTGTGGATTGATTAGGGGTTGAGAGTGTGTGTGTGTGGATTGATTAGAGGGTGAGAGTTTGTGTGTGTGGATTGATTAGGGGTTGAGAGTGTGTGTGTGTGGATTGATTAGAGGGTGAGAGTGTGTGTGTGTGGATTGATCAGAGGGTGAGAGTGTGTGTGTGTGGATTGATTAGGGGGTGAGAGTGTGTGTGTGTGGATTGATTAGAGGGTGACAGTGTGTGTGTGTGGATTGATTAGAGGGTGAGTGTGTGTGTGTGTGGATTGATTAGAGGGTGAGTGTGTGTGTGTGTGGATTGATTAGAGGGTGACAGTGTGTGTGTGTGGATTGATTAGAGGGTGACAGAGTGTGTGTGGATTGATTAGAGCGTGAGAGTGTGTGTGTGTGGATTGATTAGAGGGTGAGAGTTTGTGTGTGTGGATCGATTAGAGGGTGAGAGTGTGTGTGTGTGGATTGATTAGAGGGTGAGAGTTTGTGTGTGTGGATTGATTAGGGGTTGAGAGTGTGTGTGTGTGGATTGATTAGAGGGTGAGAGTGTGTGTGTGTGGATTGATTAGGGGGTGAGAGTGTGTGTGTGTGGATTGATTAGAGGGGGACAGTGTGTGTGTGTGGATTGATTAGAGGGTGAGTGTGTGTGTGTGTGGATTGATTAGAGGGTGAGAGTGTGTGTGGATTGATTAGAGGGTGAGAGTGTGTGTGTGTGGATTGATTAGAGGGTGAGAGTGTGTGTGTGTGGATTGATTAGAAGGTGAGAGTGTGTGTGTGTGGATTGATTAGAGGGTGAGAGTGTGTGTGTGTGTGGATTGATTAGAGGGTGAGAGTGTGTGTGTGTGGATTGATTAGAAGGTGAGAGTGTGTGTGTGTGGATTGATTAGAGGGTGAGAGTGTGTGTGTGTGGATTGATTAGAGGGTGAGAGTGTGTGTGTGTGGATTGATTAGAGGGTGAGAGTGTGTGTGTGTGGATTGATTAGATGGTGAGAGTGTGTGTGTGTGGATTGATTAGAGGGTGAGAGTGTGTGTGTGTGGATTGATTAGAGGGTGAGAGTGTGTGTGTGTGGATTGATTAGAAGGTGAGAGTGTGTGTGTGTGGATTGATTTTGGGGGTGAGAGTGTGTGTGTGGATTGATTAGGGGGTGAGAGTGTGTGTGTGTGGATTGATTAGAGGGTGAGACTGTGTGTGTGTGGATTGATTGGAGGGTGAGAGTGTGTGTGTGGATTGATTAGAGGGTGAGTGTGTGTGTGTGTGGATTGACTAGAAGGTGAGAGTGTGTGTGTGTGGATTGATTAGTGGGTGAGAGTGTGTGTGTGTGTGTGGATTGATTAGAGGGTGAGAGTGTGTGTGTTTGGATTGATTAGGGGGTGAGAGAGTGTGTGTGTGTGTGTGGATTGATTAGAGGGTGAGAGTGTGTGTGTGTGGAATGATTAGTGGGTGAGAGAGTGTGTGTGTGGATTGATTAGCGGGTGAGAGTGTGTGTGTGTGTGTGGATTGATTAGAGGGTGAGAGTGTGTGTGTGTGGATTGATTAGGGGGTGAGAGAGTGTGTGTGTGGATTGATTAGAGGGTGAGAGTGTGTGTGTGGATTGATTAGAGGGTGAGAGTGTGTGTGTGTGGATTGATTGGAGGGTGAGAGTGTGTGTGTGTGTGGATTGATTAGGGGGTGAGAGAGTGTGTGTGTGGATTGATTAGAGGGTGAGAGTCTGTGTGTGTGGATTGATTAGGGGGTGAGAGTGTGTGTGTGTTGTTTGATTAGGGGGTGAGAGAGTGTGTGTGTGGATTCATTAGAGGGTGAGAGTGTGTGTGTGTGGATTGATTAAGGGGTGAGAGTGTGTGTGTGTGGATTGATTAGAGGGTGAGAGTGTGTGTGTGTGGATTGATTAGGGGTTGAGAGTGTGTGTGTGTGGATTGATTAGAGGGTGAGAGTGTGTGTGTGTGGATTGATTAGAGGGCGAGAGTGTGTGTGTGTGGATTGATTAGGGGGTGAGAGTGTGTGTGTGTGGATTGATTAGAGGGTGAGAGTGTGTGTGTGTGGATTGATTAGAGGGTGAGAGTGTGTGTGTGTTGATTGATTAGAGGGTGAGAGTGTGTGTGTGTGGATTCATTAGAGGGTGAGAGTGTGTGTGTGTGCATTGATTAGAGGGTGAGAGTGTGTGTGTGTGTGGATTGATTAGAAGGTGAGAGTGTGTGTGTGTGGATTGATTAGAGGGTGAGAGTGTGTGTGTGTGGATTGATTAGAGGGTGAGAGTGTGTGTGTGTGGATTGATTAGAGGGTGAGAGTGTGTGTGTGTGGATTGATTAGAAGGTGAGAGTGTGTGTGTGTGGATTGATTAGAGGGTGAGAGTGTGTGTGTGTGGATTGATTAGGGGTTGAGAGTGTGTGTGTGTGGATTGATTAGAGGGTGAGAGTGTGTGTGTGTGGATTGATTAGAGGGCGAGAGTGTGTGTGTGTGGATTGATTAGGGGGTGAGAGTGTGTGTGTGTGGATTGATTAGAGGGTGAGAGTGTGTGTGTGTGGATTGATTAGAGGGTGAGAGTGTGTGTGTGTTGATTGATTAGAGGGTGAGAGTGTGTGTGTGTGGATTGATTAGAGGGTGAGAGTGTGTGTGTGTGCATTGATTAGAGGGTGAGAGTGTGTGTGTGTGTGGATTGATTAGAAGGTGAGAGTGTGTGTGTGTGGATTGATTAGAGGGTGAGAGTGTGTGTGTGTGGATTGATTAGTGGGTGAGAGTGTGTGTGTGTGGATTGATTAGAGGGTGAGAGTGTGTGTGTGGATTGATTAGAGGGTGAGAGTGTGTGTGTGTGGATTGATTAGAGGGTGAGAGTGTGTGTGTGGATTGATTAGAGGGTGAGAGTGTGTGTGTGTGGATTGATTAGAGGGTGAGAGTGTGTGTGTGTGGATTGATTAGAGGGTGAGAGTGTGTGTGTGTGGATTGATTAGAGGGTGAGAGTTTGTGTGTGTGGATTGATTAGAGGGTGAGAGTGTGTGTGTGTGGATTGATTGGAGGGTGAGAGTGTGTGTGTGTGGATTGATTAGAGGGTGAGAGTGTGTGTGTGTGGATTGATTAGAGGGTGAGAGTGTGTGTGTGTGGATTGATTAGAGGGTGAGAGTGTGTGTGTGTGGATTGATTAGAGGGTGAGAGTGTGTGTGTGTGGATTGATTAGAAGGTGAGAGTGTGTGTGTGTGGATTGATTTTGGGGGTGAGAATGTGTGTGTGTGTGTGGATTGATTAGAGGGTGAGAGTGTGTGTGTGTGGATTGATTAGAGGGTGAGAGTGTGTGTGTGTGGATTGATTTTGGGGGTGAGAGTGTGTGTGTGTGGATTGATTAGAGGGTGAGAGTGTGTGTGTGTGGATTGATTAGAGGGTGAGTGTGTGTGTGTGTGGATTGATTAGAGGGTGACAGTGTGTGTGTGTGGATTGATTAGAGGGTGACAGAGTGTGTGTGGATTGATTAGAGCGTGAGAGTGTGTGTGTGTGGATTGATTAGAGGGTGAGAGTTTGTGTGTGTGGATCGATTAGAGGGTGAGAGTGTGTGTGTGTGGATTGATTAGAGGGTGAGAGTTTGTGTGTGTGGATTGATTAGGGGTTGAGAGTGTGTGTGTGTGGATTGATTAGAGGGTGAGAGTGTGTGTGTGTGGATTGATTAGGGGGTGAGAGTGTGTGTGTGTGGATTGATTAGAGGGTGACAGTGTGTGTGTGTGGATTGATTAGAGGGTGAGTGTGTGTGTGTGTGGATTGATTAGAGGGTGAGAGTGTGTGTGGATTGATTAGAGGGTGAGAGTGTGTTTGTGTGGATTGATTAGAGGGTGAGAGTGTGTGTGTGTGGATTGATTAGAAGGTGAGAGTGTGTGTGTGTGGATTGATTAGAGGGTGAGAGTGTGTGTGTGTGGATTGATTAGAGGGTGAGAGTGTGTGTGTGTGTGGATTGATTAGAAGGTGAGAGTGTGTGTGTGTGGATTGATTAGAGGGTGAGAGTGTGTGTGTGTGGATTGATTAGAGGGTGAGAGTGTGTGTGTGTGGATTGATTAGAGGGTGAGAGTGTGTGTGTGTGGATTGATTAGATGGTGAGAGTGTGTGTGTGTGGATTGATTAGAGGGTGAGAGTGTGTGTGTGTGGATTGATTAGAGGGTGAGAGTGTGTGTGTGTGGATTGATTAGAAGGTGAGAGTGTGTGTGTGTGGATTGATTTTGGGGGTGAGAGTGTGTGTGTGGATTGATTAGGGGGTGAGAGTGTGTGTGTGTGGATTGATTAGAGGGTGAGACTGTGTGTGTGTGGATTGATTGGAGGGTGAGAGTGTGTGTGTGGATTGATTAGAGGGTGAGTGTGTGTGTGTGTGGATTGACTAGAAGGTGAGAGTGTGTGTGTGTGGATTGATTAGTGGGTGAGAGTGTGTGTGTGTGTGTGGATTGATTAGAGGGTGAGAGTGTGTGTGTTTGGATTGATTAGGGGGTGAGAGAGTGTGTGTGTGTGGATTGATTAGAGGGTGAGAGTGTGTGTGTGTGGAATGATTAGTGGGTGAGAGAGTGTGTGTGTGGATTGATTAGCGGGTGAGAGTGTGTGTGTGTGTGTGGATTGATTAGAGGGTGAGAGTGTGTGTGTGTGGATTGATTAGGGGGTGAGAGAGTGTGTGTGTGGATTGATTAGAGGGTGAGAGTGTGTGTGTGGATTGATTAGAGGGTGAGAGTGTGTGTGTGTGGATTGATTGGAGGGTGAGAGTGTGTGTGTGTGTGGATTGATTAGGGGGTGAGAGATTGTGTGTGTGGATTGATTAGAGGGTGAGAGTCTGTGTGTGTGGATTGATTAGGGGGTGAGAGTGTGTGTGTGTTGTTTGATTAGGGGGTGAGAGAGTGTGTGTGTGGATTCATTAGAGGGTGAGAGTGTGTGTGTGTGGATTGATTAAGGGGTGAGAGTGTGTGTGTGTGGATTGATTAGAGGGTGAGAGTGTGTGTGTGTGGATTGATTAGGGGTTGAGAGTGTGTGTGTGTGGATTGATTAGAGGGTGAGAGTGTGTGTGTGTGGATTGATTAGAGGGCGAGAGTGTGTGTGTGTGGATTGATTAGGGGGTGAGAGTGTGTGTGTGTGGATTGATTAGAGGGTGAGAGTGTGTGTGTGTGGATTGATTAGAGGGTGAGAGTGTGTGTGTGTTGATTGATTAGAGGGTGAGAGTGTGTGTGTGTGGATTGATTAGAGGGTGAGAGTGTGTGTGTGTGCATTGATTAGAGGGTGAGAGTGTGTGTGTGTGTGGATTGATTAGAAGGTGAGAGTGTGTGTGTGTGGATTGATTAGAAGGTGAGAGTGTGTGTGTGTGGATTGATTAGAGGGTGAGAGTGTGTGTGTGTGGATTGATTAGAGGGTGAGAGTGTGTGTGTGTGGATTGATTAGAAGGTGAGAGTGTGTGTGTGTGGATTGATTAGAGGGTGAGAGTGTGTGTGTGTGGATTGATTAGGGGTTGAGAGTGTGTGTGTGTGGATTGATTAGAGGGTGAGAGTGTGTGTGTGTGGATTGATTAGAGGGCGAGAGTGTGTGTGTGTGGATTGATTAGGGGGTGAGAGTGTGTGTGTGTGGATTGATTAGAGGGTGAGAGTGTGTGTGTGTGGATTGATTAGAGGGTGAGAGTGTGTGTGTGTTGATTGATTAGAGGGTGAGAGTGTGTGTGTGTGGATTGATTAGAGGGTGAGAGTGTGTGTGTGTGCATTGATTAGAGGGTGAGAGTGTGTGTGTGTGTGGATTGATTAGAAGGTGAGAGTGTGTGTGTGTGGATTGATTAGAGGGTGAGAGTGTGTGTGTGTGGATTGATTAGAGGGTGAGAGTGTGTGTGTGTGGATTGATTAGAGGGTGAGAGTGTGTGTGTGGATTGATTAGAGGGTGAGAGTGTGTGTGTGTGGATTGATTAGAGGGTGAGAGTGTGTGTGTGGATTGATTAGAGGGTGAGAGTGTGTGTGTGTGGATTGATTAGAGGGTGAGAGTGTGTGTGTGTGGATTGATTAGAGGGTGAGAGTGTGTGTGTGTGGATTGATTAGAGGGTGAGAGTTTGTGTGTGTGGATTGATTAGAGGGTGAGAGTGTGTGTGTGTGGATTGATTGGAGGGTGAGAGTGTGTGTGTGTGGATTGATTAGAGGGTGAGAGTGTGTGTGTGTGGATTGATTAGAGGGTGAGAGTGTGTGTGTGTGGATTGATTAGAGGGTGAGAGTGTGTGTGTGTGGATTGATTAGAGGGTGAGAGTGTGTGTGTGTGGATTGATTAGAAGGTGAGAGTGTGTGTGTGTGGATTGATTTTGGGGGTGAGAATGTGTGTGTGTGTGTGGATTGATTAGAGGGTGAGAGTGTGTGTGTGTGGATTGATTAGAGGGTGAGAGTGTGTGTGTGTGGATTGATTTTGGGGGTGAGAGTGTGTGTGTGTGGATTGATTAGAGGGTGAGAGTGTGTGTGTGTGGATTGATTAGAAGGTTAGTGTGTGTGTGTGTGGATCGATTAGAAGGTTAGAGTGTGTGTGTGTGGATCGATTAGAAGGTTAGAGTGTGTGTGTGTGGATCGAGTAGAGGGTGAGAGTGTGTGTGTGTGGATTGATTAGAGGGTGAGAGTGTGTGTGTGTGGATTGATTAGAGGGTGAGAGTGTGTGTGTGTGGATTGATTAGAGGGTGAGAGTGTCTGTGTGTGGATTGATTAGAGGGTGAGAGTGTGTGTGTGTGGATTGATTAGAGGGTGAGAGTGTGTGTGTGTGGATTGATTAGAAGGTGAGAATGTGTGTTTGTGGATTGATTAGAGGGTGAGTGTGTGTGTGTGGATTGATTAGAGGATGAGAGTGTGTGTGTGTGGATTGATTTTGGGGGTGAGAGTGTGTGTGTGTGGATTGATTAGAGGGTGAGAGTGTGTGTGTGTGGATTGATTAGAGGGTGAGAGTGTGTGTGTGTGTGGATTGATTAGAAGGTGAGAGTGTGTGTGTGTGGATTGATTAGAGGGTGAGAGTGTGTGTGTGTGGATTGATTAGAGGGTGAGAGTGTGTGTGTGTGGATTGATTAGAGGGTGAGAGTGTGTGTGTGTGGATTGATTAGAGGGTGAGAGTGTGTGTGTGTGGATTGATTGGAGGGTGAGAGTGTGTGTGTGTGGATTGATTAGAGGGTGAGAGTGTGTGTGTGTGGATTGATTAGAGGGTGAGAGTGTGTGTGTGTGGATTGATTTTGGGGGTGAGAGTGTGTGTGTGTGGATTGAGTGGAGGGTGAGAGTGTGTGTGTGTGGATTGATTTTGGCGGTGAGAGTGTGTGTGTGTGGATTGATTAGAGGGTGAGAGTGTGTGTGTGTGGATTGATTAGAGGGTGAGAGTGTGTGTGTGTGGATTGATTAGAGGGTGAGACTGTGTGTGTGTGGATTGATTAGAAGGTGAGAGTGTGTGTGTGTGGATTGATTAGAGGGTGAGAGTGTGTGTGTGGATTGATTAGGGGGTGAGAGTGTGTGTGTGTGGATTGATTAGAGGGTGAGACTGTGTGTGTGTGGATTGATTAGAGGGTGAGAGTGTGTGTGTGGAATGATTAGAAGGTGAGAGTGTGTGTGTGTGGATTGATTAGAGGGTGAGAGTGTGTGTGTGTGGAATGATTAGAAGGTGAGAGTGTTTGTGTGTGGATTGATTAGCGGGTGAGAGTGTGTGTGTGTGGATTGATTAGAGGGTGAGAGTGTGTGTGTGTGGATTGATTAGAGGGTGAGAGTGTGTGTGTGGATTGATTAGAGGGTGAGAGTGTGTGTGTGTGGATTGATTAGAGGGTGAGAGTGTGTGTGTGTGGATTGATTAGAGGGCGAGAGTGTGTGTGTGTGGATTGATTGGAGGGTGAGAGTGTGTGTGTGTGGCTTGATTAGTGGGTGAGAGTGTTTGTGTGTGGATTGATTAGCGGGTGAGAGTGTGTGTGTGTGGATTGATTAGAGGGTGAGAGTGTGTGTGTGTGGATTGATTAGAGGGTGAGAGTGTGTGTGTGGATTGATTAGAGGGTGAGAGTGTGTGTGTGTGGATTGATTAGAGGGTGAGAGTGTGTGTGTGTGGATTGATTAGAGGGCGAGAGTGTGTGTGTGTGGATTGATTAGGGGGTGAGCGTGTGTGTGTGTGGATTGATTAGAGGGTGAGAGTGTGTGTGTGTGGATTGATTAGAGGGTGAGAGTGTGTGTGTGTGGATTGATTAGAGGGTGAGAGTGTGTGTGTGTGGATTGATTGGAGGGTGAGAGTGTGTGTGTGTGGATTGATTAGAGGGTGAGAGTGTGTGTGTGTGGAATGATTAGAAGGTGAGAGTGTATGTGTGGATTGAATGGAGGGTGAGAGTGTGTGTGTGTGGCTTGATTAGTGGGTGAGAGTGTTTGTGTGTGGATTGATTAGCGGGTGAGAGAGTGTGTGTGTAGATTGATTAGAGGGTGAGAGTGTGTGTGTGTGGATTGATTAGGGGGTGAGAGTGTGTGTGTGGATTGATTAGAGGGTGAGAGTGTGTGTGTGTGGATTGATTAGAGGGTGAGAGTGTGTGTGTGTGGATTGATTAGGGGTTGAGAGTGTGTGTGTGAGGATTGATTAGAGGGTGAGAGTTTGTGTGTGTGGATTGATTAGGGGTTGAGAGTGTGTGTGTGTGGATTGATTAGAGGGTGAGAGTGTGTGTGTGTGGATTGATCAGAGGGTGAGAGTGTGTGTGTGTGGATTGATTAGGGGGTGAGAGTGTGTGTGTGTGGATTGATTAGAGGGTGACAGTGTGTGTGTGTGGATTGATTAGAGGGTGAGTGTGTGTGTGTGTGGATTGATTAGAGGGTGAGTGTGTGTGTGTGTGGATTGATTAGAGGGTGACAGTGTGTGTGTGTGGATTGATTAGAGGGTGACAGTGTGTGTGTGTGGATTGATTAGAGCGTGAGAGTGTGTGTGTGTGGATTGATTAGAGGGTGAGAGTTTGTGTGTGTGGATCGATTAGAGGGTGAGAGTGTGTGTGTGTGGATTGATTAGAGGGTGAGAGTTTGTGTGTGTGGATTGATTAGGGGTTGAGAGTGTGTGTGTGTGGATTGATTAGAGGGTGAGAGTGTGTGTGTGTGGATTGATTAGGGGGTGAGAGTGTGTGTGTGTGGATTGATTAGAGGGTGACAGTGTGTGTGTGTGGATTGATTAGAGGCTGAGTGTGTGTGTGTGTGGATTGATTAGAGGGTGAGTGTGTGTGTGGATTGATTAGAGGGTGAGAGTGTGTGTGTGTGGATTGATTAGAGGGTGAGAGTGTGTGTGTGTGGATTGATTAGAAGGTGAGAGTGTGTGTGTGTGGATTGATTAGAGGGTGAGAGTGTGTGTGTGTGGATTGATTAGAGGGTGAGAGTGTGTGTGTGTGGATTGATTAGAAGGTGAGAGTGTGTGTGTGTGGATTGATTAGAGGGTGAGAGTGTGTGTGTGTGGATTGATTAGAGGGTGAGAGTGTGTGTGTGTGGATTGATTAGAGGGTGAGAGTGTGTGTGTGTGGATTGATTAGATGGTGAGAGTGTGTGTGTGTGGATTGATTAGAGGGTGAGAGTGTGTGTGTGTGGATTGATTAGAGGGTGAGAGTGTGTGTGTGTGGATTGATTAGAAGGTGAGAGTGTGTGTGTGTGGATTGATTTTGGGGGTGAGAGTGTGTGTGTGGATTGATTAGGGGGTGAGAGTGTGTGTGTGTGGATTGATTAGAGGGTGAGACTGTGTGTGTGTGGATTGATTGGAGGGTGAGAGTGTGTGTGTGGATTGATTAGAGGGTGAGTGTGTGTGTGTGTGGATTGATTAGTGGGTGAGAGTGTGTGTGTGTGGATTGATTTTGGGGGTGAGAGTGTGTGTGTGTGGATTGACTAGAAGGTGAGAGTGTGTGTGTGTGGATTGATTAGAAGGTGAGAGTGTGTGTGTGTGGATTGATTTTGGGGGTGAGAGTGTGTGTGTGTGGATTGACTAGAAGGTGAGAGTGTGTGTGTGTGGATTGATTAGTGGGTGAGAGTGTGTGTGTGTGTGTGGATTGATTAGAGGGTGAGAGTGTGTGTGTTTGGATTGATTAGGGGGTGAGAGAGTGTGTGTGTGTGGATTGATTAGAGGGTGAGAGTGTGTGTGTGTGGAATGATTAGTGGGTGAGAGAGTGTGTGTGTGGATTGATTAGCGGGTGAGAGTGTGTGTGTGTGTGTGGATTGATTAGAGGGTGAGAGTGTGTGTGTGTGGATTGATTAGGGGGTGAGAGAGTGTGTGTGTGGATTGATTAGAGGGTGAGAGTGTGTGTGTGGATTGATTAGAGGGTGAGAGTGTGTGTGTGTGGATTGATTGGAGGGTGAGAGTGTGTGTGTGTGTGGATTGATTAGGGGGTGAGAGAGTGTGTGTGTGGATTGATTAGAGGGTGAGAGTCTGTGTGTGTGGATTGATTAGGGGGTGAGAGTGTGTGTGTGTTGTTTGATTAGGGGGTGAGAGAGTGTGTGTGTGGATTCATTAGAGGGTGAGAGTGTGTGTGTGTGGATTGATTAAGGGGTGAGAGTGTGTGTGTGTGGATTGATTAGAGGGTGAGAGTGTGTGTGTGTGGATTGATTAGGGGTTGAGAGTGTGTGTGTGTGGATTGATTAGAGGGTGAGAGTGTGTGTGTGTGGATTGATTAGAGGGCGAGAGTGTGTGTGTGTGGATTGATTAGGGGGTGAGAGTGTGTGTGTGTGGATTGATTAGAGGGTGAGAGTGTGTGTGTGTGGATTGATGAGAGGGTGAGAGTGTGTGTGTGTGGATTGATTAGAGGGTGAGAGTGTGTGTGTGTTGATTGATTAGAGGGTGAGAGTGTGTGTGTGTGGATTGATTAGAGGGTGAGAGTGTGTGTGTGTGGATTGATTAGAGGGTGAGAGTGTGTTTGTGTGTGGATTGATTAGAAGGTGAGAGTGTGTGTGTGTGGATTGATTAGAGGGTGAGAGTGTGTGTGTGTGGATTGATTAGAGGGTGAGAGTGTGTGTGTGTGTGGATTGATTAGAGGGTGAGAGTGTGTGTGTGTGGATTGATTAGAAGGTGAGAGTGTGTGTGTGTGGATTGATTAGAGGGTGAGAGTGTGTGTGTGTGGATTGATTAGAGGGTGAGAGTTTGTGTGTGTGGATTGATTAGAGGGTGAGAGTGTGTGTGTGTGGATTGATTGGAGGGTGAGAGTGTGTGTGTGTGGATTGATTAGAGGGTGAGAGTGTGTGTGTGTGGATTGATTAGATGGTGAGAGTGTGTGTGTGTGGATTGACTAGAGGGTGAGAGTGTGTGTGTGTGGATTGATTAGAGGGTGAGAGTGTGTGTGTGTGGATTGATTAGAAGGTGAGAGTGTGTGTGTGTGGATTGATTTTGGGGGTGAGAGTGTGTGTGTGGATTGATTAGGGGGTGAGAGTGTGTGTGTGTGGATTGATTAGAGGGTGAGTCTGTGTGTGTGTGGATTGATTGGAGGGTGAGAGTGTGTGTGTGGATTGATTAGAGGGTGAGTGTGTGTGTGTGTGGATTGATTAGTGGGTGAGAGTGTGTGTGTGTGGATTGATTTTGGGGGTGAGAGTGTGTGTGTGTGGATTGACTAGAAGGTGAGAGTGTGTGTGTGTGGATTGATTAGTGGGTGAGAGTGTGTGTGTGTGTGTGGATTGATTAGAGGGTGAGAGTGTGTGTGTTTGGATTGATTAGGGGGTGAGAGAGTGTGTGTGTGTGGATTGATTAGAGGGTGAGAGTGTGTGTGTGTGGAATGATTAGTGGGTGAGAGAGTGTGTGTGTGGATTGATTAGCGGGTGAGAGTGTGTGTGTGTGTGTGGATTGATTAGAGGGTGAGAGTGTGTGTGTGTGGATTGATTAGGGGGTGAGAGAGTGTGTGTGTGGATTGATTAGAGGGTGAGAGTGTGTGTGTGGATTGATTAGAGGGTGAGAGTGTGTGTGTGTGGATTGATTGGAGGGTGAGAGTGTGTGTGTGTGTGGATTGATTAGGGGGTGAGAGAGTGTGTGTGTGGATTGATTAGAGGGTGAGAGTCTGTGTGTGTGGATTGATTAGGGGGTGAGAGTGTGTGTGTGTTGTTTGATTAGGGGGTGAGAGAGTGTGTGTGTGGATTCATTAGAGGGTGAGAGTGTGTGTGTGTGGATTGATTAAGGGGTGAGAGTGTGTGTGTGTGGATTGATTAGAGGGTGAGAGTGTGTGTGTGTGGATTGATTAGGGGTTGAGAGTGTGTGTGTGTGGATTGATTAGAGGGTGAGAGTGTGTGTGTGTGGATTGATTAGAGGGCGAGAGTGTGTGTGTGTGGATTGATTAGGGGGTGAGATTGTGTGTGTGTGGATTGATTAGAGGGTGAGAGTGTGTGTGTGTGGATTGATTAGAGGGTGAGAGTGTGTGTGTGTTGATTGATTAGAGGGTGAGAGTGTGCGTGTGTGGATTGATTAGAGGGTGAGAGTGTGTGTGTGTGGATTGATTAGAGGGTGAGAGTGTGTTTGTGTGTGGATTGATTAGAAGGTGAGAGTGTGTGTGTGTGGATTGATTAGAGGGTGAGAGTGTGTGTGTGTGGATTGATTAGAGGGTGAGAGTGTGTGTGTGTGTGGATTGATTAGAGGGTGAGAGTGTGTGTGTGTGGATTGATTAGAAGGTGAGAGTGTGTGTGTGTGGATTGATTAGAGGGTGAGAGTGTGTGTGTGTGGATTGATTAGAGGGTGAGAGTTTGTGTGTGTGGATTGATTAGAGGGTGAGAGTGTGTGTGTGTGGATTGATTGGAGGGTGAGAGTGTGTGTGTGTGGATTGATTAGAGGGTGAGAGTGTGTGTGTGTGGATTGATTAGAGGGTGAGAGTGTGTGTGTGTGGATTGATTAGAGGGTGAGAGTGTGTGTGTGTGGATTGATTAGAGGGTGAGAGTGTGTGTGTGTGGATTGATTTTGGGGGTGAGAGTGTGTGTGTGGATTGATTAGAGGGTGAGAGTGTGTGTGTGTGGATTGATTAGAGGGTGGGAGTGTGTGTGTGTGGATTGATTAGAAGGTGAGAGTGTGTGTGTGTGGATTGATTTTGGGGGTGAGAATGTGTGTGTGTGTGTGGATTGATTAGAGGGTGAGAGTGTGTGTGTGTGGATTGATTAGAGGGTGAGAGTGTGTGTGTGTGGATTGATTTTGGGGGTGAGAGTGTGTGTGTGTGGATTGATTAGAGGGTGAGAGTGTGTGTGTGTGGATTGATTAGAAGGTTAGTGTGTGTGTGTGTGGATCGATTAGAAGGTTAGAGTGTGTGTGTGTGGATCGAGTAGAGGGTGAGAGTGTGTGTGTGGATCGATTAGAAGGTTAGAGTGTGTGTGTGTGGATCGAGTAGAGGGTGAGAGTGTGTGTGTGTGGATTGATTAGAGGGTGAGAGTGTCTGTGTGTGGATTGATTAGAGGGTGAGAGTGTGTGTGTGTGGATTGATTAGAGGGTGAGAGTGTGTGTGTGTGGATTGATTAGAAGGTGAGAATGTGTGTTTGTGGATTGATTAGAGGGTGAGTGTGTGTGTGTGGATTGATTAGAGGGTGAGAGTGTGTGTGTGTGGATTGATTAGAGGGTGAGAGTGTGTGTGTGTGGATTGATTAGAGGGTGAGAGTGTGTGTTTGTGGATTGATTAGGGGGTGAGAGTGTGTGTTTGTGGATTGATTAGAGGGTAAGAGTGTGTGTGTGTGGATTGATTAGAGGGTGAGAGTGTGTGTGTGTGGATTGATTAGAGGGTGAGAGTGTGTGTGTGTGGATTGATTAGAGGGTGAGAGTGTGTGTTTGTGGATTGATTAGGGGGTGAGAGTGTGTGTTTGTGGATTGATTAGAGGGTGAGAGTGTGTTTGTGTGGACTGATTAGAGGGTGAGAGTGTGTGTTTGTGGATTGATTAGAGGGTGAGAGTGTGTGTGTGGATTGATTAGAGGGTGAGAGTGTGTGTGTGGATTGATTAGAGGCTGAGCGTGTGTGTTTGTGGATTGATTAGAGGGTGAGAGTGTGTGTGTGTGGATTGATTAGAGGGTGAGAGTGTGTGTGTGTGGATTGATTAGAGGGTGAGAGTGTGTGTGTGTGGATTGATTAGAGGGTGAGAGTGTGTGTGTGTGGATTGATTAGAGGGTGAGTGTGTGTGTGTGGATTGTTTAGAGGGTGAGAGTGTGTGTGAGTGGATTGATTAGATGGTGAGAGTGTGTGTGTGTGGATTGATTAGAGGGTGAGAGTGTGTGTTTGTGGATTGATTAGGGGGTGAGAGTGTGTGTTTGTGGATTGATTAGGGGGTGAGAGTGTGTGTGTGTGGATTGATTAGAGGGTGAGAGTGTGTGTGTGGATTGATTAGAGGGTGAGTGTGTGTGTGTGGATTGATTCGAGGGTGAGAGTGTGTGTGTGTGGATTGATTAGAGGGTGAGAGTGTGTGTGTGTGGATTGATTAGAGGGTGAGAGTGTGTGTGTGTGGAATGATTAGAGGGTGAGAGTGTGTGTGTGTGGAATGATTTTGGGGGTAAGAATGTGTGTGTGTGGATTGATTAGAGGGTGAGAGTGTGTGTGTGTGGATTGATTAGAGGGTGAGAGTGTGTGTTTGTGGATTGATTAGCGGGTGAGAGTGTGTGTGTGTGGATTGATTTGAGGGTGAGAGTGTGTGTGTGTGGATTGATTAGAGGGTGAGAGTGTGTGTGCGGATTGATTAGAGGGTGAGTGTGTGTGTTTGTGGATTGATTAGCGGGTGAGAGTGTGTGTGTGTGGATTGATTAGAAGGTGAGAGTGTGTGTGTGGAATGATTAGAGGGTGAGAGTGTGTGTGTGTGGATTGATTAGAGGGTGAGAGTGTGTGTGTGTGGAATGATTAGAGGGTGAGAGTGTGTGTGTGTGGATTGATCAGAGGGTGAGAGTGTGTGTTTGTGGATTGATTAGCGGGTGAGAGTGTGAGTGTGTGGATTGATTAGAGGGTGAGAGAGTGTGTGTTGATTGATTAGAGGGTGAGAGTGTGTGTGTGTGGATTGATTAGAGGGTGAGAGTGTGTGTGTGTGGATTGATTAGAGGGTGAGAGTGTGTGTTTGTGGATTGATTAGCGGGTGAGAGTGTGAGTGTGTGGATTGATTAGAGGGTGAGAGAGTGTGTGTTGATTGATTAGAGGGTGAGAGTGTGTGTGTGTGGATTGATTAGAGGGTGAGAGTGTGTGTGTGTGGATTGATTAGAGGGTGAGAGTGTGTGTGTGGATTGATTAGAGGGTGAGTGTGTGTGTGTGGATTGATTAGGGGGTGAGAGTGTGTGTGTGTGGATTGATTAGAGGATGAGAGTGTGTGTGTGTGGATTGATTAGAGGGTGAGAGTGTGCGTGTGTGGATTGATTAGACGGTGAGATTGTGTGTGTGTGGATTGATTAGAGGGTGAGTGTGTGTGTGTGGATTGATTAGGGGGTGAGAGTGTGTGTGTGTGGATTGATTAGAGGGTGAGAGTGTGTGTGTGTGGATTGATTAGAGGGTGAGTGTGTGTGTGTGGATTGATTAGGGGGTGAGAGTGTGTGTGTGTGGATTGATTAGAGGGTGAGTGTGTGTGTGTGGATTGATTAGAGGGTGTGTGTGTGTGTGTAGTGGATTGATTAGAGGGTGAGAGTGTGTGTGTGTGGATTGATTAGGGGGTGAGAGTGTGTGTGTGTGGATTGATTAGAGGGTGAGTGTGTGTGTGTGTGGATTGATTAGAGGGTGAGAGTGTGTGTGTGTGGATTGATTAGACGGTGAGAGTGTGTGTGTGTGTGGATTGATTAGAGGGTGAGAGTGTGTTTGTGTGGATTGATTAGGGGGTGAGAGTGTGGGTGTGTGGATTGATTAGAGGGTGAGTGTGTGTGTGTGTGGATTGATTAGAGGGTGAGAGTGTGTGTGTGTGGATTGATTAGGGGGTGAGACTGTGTCTGTGTGGATTGATTAGAGGGTGAGTGTGTGTGTGTGGATTGATTAGAGGGTGAGTGTGTGTGTGTGTGGATTGATTAGAGGGTGAGAGTGTGTGTGTGTGGATTGATTAGACGGTGAGAGTGTGTTTGTGTGGATTGATTAGGGGGTGAGAGTGTGGGTGTGTGGATTGATTAGAGGGTGAGTGTGTGTGTGTGTGGATTGATTAGAGGGTGAGTGTGTGTGTGTGTGGATTGATTAGAGGGTGAGAGTGTGTGTGTGTGGATTGATTAGAAGGTGAGAGTGTGTGTGTGTGGATTGATTAGAGGGTGAGAGTGTGTGTGTGTGGATTGATTAGAGGGTGAGAGTGTGTGTGTGTGGATTGATTAGAAGGTGAGAGTGTGTGTGTGTGGATTGATTAGAGGGTGAGAGTGTGTGTGTGTGGATTGATTAGAGGGTGAGAGTGTGTGTGTGTGGATTGATTAGAAGGTGAGAGTGTGTGTGTGTGGATTGATTAGAGGGTGAGATTGTGTGTGTGTGGATTGATTAGAAGGTGAGAGTGTGTGTGTGTGGATTGATTAGGGGGTGAGAGTGTGTGTGTGTGGATTGATTAGAGGGTGAGAGTGTGTTTGTGTGGATTGATTAGGGGGTGAGAGTGTGTGTGTGTGGATTGATTAGAGGGTGAGTGTGTGTGTGTGGATTGATTAGAGGGTGAGAGTGTGTGTGTGTGGATTGATTAGAGGGTGAGAGTGTGTGTGTGTGGATTGATTTTGGGGGTAAGAATGTGTGTGTGTGGATTGATTTTGGGGGTGAGAGTGTGTGTGTGTGGATTGATTTTGGGGGCAAGAATGTGTGTGTGTGGATTGATTTTGGGGGTGAGAGTGTGTGTGTGTCGATTGATTTTGGTGGTGAGAATGTGTGTGTGTGGAATGATTAGAGGGTGAGAGTGTGTGTGTGTGGATTAATTCGAGGCTGAGTGTGTGTGTGTGGATTGATTGGAGGGTGAGAGTGTGTGTGTGTGGATTGATTAGAGGGTGAGAGTGTGTGCGTGTGGATTGATTAGAGGGTGAGAGTGTGTGTGTGTGGATTGATTAGGGGGTGAGAGTGTGTGCGTGTGGATTGATTAGAGGGTGAGAGTGTGTGTGTGTGGATTGATTAGGGGGTGAGAGTGTGTGTGTGTGAATTGATTAGTGGGTGAGAGTGTTTGTGTGTGGATTGATTAGAGGGTGAGAGTGTTTGTGTGTGGATTGATTAGATGGTGAGAGTGTGTGTGTGTGGATTGATTAGAGGCTGAGTGTGTGTGTGTGTGGATAGATTAGAGGGTGAGAGTGTGTGTGTGTGGATTGATTAGGGGGTGAGAGTGTGTGTGTGTGGATTGATTAGTGGGTGAGAGTGTGTGTGTGGATTGATAAGAGGGTGAGAGTGTTTGTGTGTGGATTGATTAGAGGGTGAGAGTGTGTGTGTGTGGATTGATTAGAGGGTGAGAGTGTTTGTGTGTGGATTGATTAGAGGGTGAGAGTGTGTGTGTGTGGATTGATTAGAGGGTGAGTGTGTTTGTGTGTGGATTGATTAGAGGGTGAGAGTGTGTGTGTGTGTGGATTGATTAGAGGCTGAGTGTGTGTGTGTGGATTGATTAGAGGGTGAGAGTGTGTGTGTGTGGATAGATTAGGGGGTGAGAGTGTGTGTGTGGATTGATTAGAGGGTGAGAGTGTGTGTGTGTGGATTGATTAGAGGGTGAGTGTGTGTGTGTGTGGATTGATTAGAGGGTGAGAGTGTGTGTGTGTGTGGATTGATTAGAGGCTGAGTGTGTGTGTGTGGATTGATTAGAGGGTGAGAGTGTGTGTGTGTGGATAGATTAGGGGGTGAGAGTGTGTGTGTGGATTGATTAGAGGGTGAGAGTGTGTGTGTGTGGATTGATTAGGGGGTGAGAGTGTGTGTGTGGATTGATTAGAGGGTGAGAGTGTGTGTGTGTGTGGATTGATTAGAGGGTGAGAGTGTTTGTGTGTGGATTGATTAGAGGGTGAGAGTGTGTGTGTGTGTGGATTGATTAGAGGCTGAGTGTGTGTGTGTGGATTGATTAGAGGGTGAGAGTGTGTGTGTGTGGATAGATTAGAGGGTGAGAGTGTGTGTGTGTGTGGATTGATTAGAGGGTGAGAGTGTTTGTGTGTGGATTGATTAGAGGGTGAGAGTGTGTGTGTGTGTGGATTGATTAGAGGGTGAGAGTGTTTGTGTGTGGATTGATTAGAGGGTGAGAGTGTGTGTGTGTGTGGATTGATTAGAGGCTGAGTGTGTGTTGTGTGGATTGATTAGAGGGTGAGAGTGTGTGTGTGTGGATAGATTAGGGGGTGAGAGTGTGTGTGTGGATTGATTAGAGGGTGAGAGTGTGTGTGTGTGGATTGATTAGAGGGTGAGTGTGTGTGTGTGATTGATTAGAGGTGAGAGTGTGTGGGTTGTGGGTGAGTGTGTGTGGTGTGAGGTGGTGTGTGTGGATTGATTAGAGGTGAGAGTGTGTGTGTGTGGATGATTAGGGTGGAGTGTGTGTGTGTGGATTAGAAGGTGAGAGTGTGTGTGTGTGGATTGATTAGAGGGTGAGAGTGTGTGTGTGGATTGATTAGAAGGTGAGAGTGTGTTTGTGATGATTAGAGGGTGAGAGTGTGTTGGATTGATAGAGGGTGAGAGTGTGTTGTGTGATGATAGAGGGTGAGAGTGTGTGTGTGTGATGGATTGATTAGAGGGTGAGAGTGTGTGTGTATGGATTGATTAGAAGGTGAGAGTGTGTTTGTGTGGATTGATTAGAGGGTGAGAGTGTGTGTGTGGATTGATTAGAAGGTGAGTGTGTGTGTGAGGAGTGTGAGAGTGTGTGTGTGTGGATTGATTAGAGGGTGAGAGTGTGTGTGTGGATTGATTAGAGGGTGAGAGTGTGTGTGTGTGGATTGATTAGAGGGTGAGAGTGTGTGTGTGTGGATTGATTAGAGGGTGAGAGTGTGTGTGTGAGGATTGATTAGAGTGTGAGAGTGTGTGTGTGGATTGATTAGAGGGTGAGAGTGTGTGTGTGTGGATTGATTAGAGGGTGAGAGTGTGTGTGTGTGGATTGATTAGAGGGTGAGAGTGTGTGTGTGTGGATTGATTAGAGCGTGAGAGTGTGTGTGTGTGTGTGGATTGATTTTGGGGGTGAGAGTCTGTGTGTGTGGATTGATTAGAGGGGTGAGAGTGTGTGTGTGTGGATTGATTAGGGGGTGAGTGTGTGTTTGTGTGGATTGATTAGAGGGTGAGTGTGTGTGTGTGTGGATTGATTAGAGGGTGAGAGTGTGTGTGTGTGGATTGATTAGAGGGTGAGAGTGTGTGTTTGTGGATTGATTAGAGGGTGAGAGTGTGTGTATGTGGATTGATTAGAGGGTGAGAGTGTGGGTGTGTGGATTGATTAGAGGGTGAGAGTGTGTGTGTGTGGATTGATTAGAGGGTGATAGTGTGTGTGTGTGGATTGATTAGAGGTGAGAGTGTGTGTTTGTGGATTGATTAGAGGGTGAGAGTGTGTGTATGTGGATTGATTAGAGGGTGAGAGTGTGTGTGTGTGGATTGATTAGAGGGTGAGAGTGTTTGTGTGTGGATTGATTAGAGGGTGAGAGTGTGTGTGTGTGGATTGATTAGAGGCTGAGTGTGTGTGTGTAGATTGATTAGAGGGTAAGAGTGTGTGTGTGTGGATTGATTAGAGGGTGAGAGTGTGTGTGTGTGGATTGATTAGTGGGTGAGAGTGTGTGTGTGTGGATTGATTAGAGGGTGAGAGTGTTTGTGTGTGGATTGATTAGAGGGTGAGAGTGTGTGTGTGTGGATTGATTAGAGGCTGAGTGTGTGTGTGTGGATTGATTAGAGGGTGAGAGTGTGTGTGTGTGGATAGATTAGGGGGTGAGTGTGTGTGTGTGTGGATTGATTAGAGGGTGAGAGTGTGTGTGTGTGGATTGATTAGTGGGTGAGAGTGTTTGTGTGTGGATTGATTAGTGGGTGAGAGTGTGTGTGTGTGGATTGATTAGGGGGTGAGAGTGTGTGTGTGTGGATTGATTAGTGGGTGTTAGTGTGTGTGTGTGGATTGATTAGAGGGTGAGAGTGTTTGTGTGTGGATTGATTAGAGGGTGAGAGTGTGGTGTGTGTGGATTGATTAGAGGCTGAGTGTGTTTGTGTGTGGATTGATTAGAGGGTGAGAGTGTGTGTGTGGGTGGATAGATTAGGGGGTGAGAGTGTGTGTGTGTGGATTGATTAGAGGGTGAGAGTGTGTGTGTGTGGATTGATTAGTGGGTGAGAGTGTGTGTGTGTGGATTGATTAGAGGGTGAGAGTGTTTGTGTGTGGATTGATTAGAGGGTGAGAGTGTATGTGTGTGGATTGATTTTGGGGGTAAGAATGTGTGTGTGTGGATTGATTTTGGGGGTGAGAGTGTGTGTGTGTCGATTGATTTTGGTGGTGAGAATGTGTGTGTGTGGAATGATTAGGGGTGAGAGTGTGTGAGTGTGGAATGATTAGAGGGTGAGAGTGTGTGTGTGTGGATTAATTAGACGCTGATGTGTGTGTGTGGATTGATTAGAGGGTGAGAGTGTGTGTGTGTGGATTGATTAGAGGGTGAGAGTGTGTGTGTGTGGATTGATTAGAGGGTGAGAGTGTGTGTGTGTGGTTTGATTAGAGGGTGAGAGTGTGTGTGTGTGGATTGATTAGAGGGTGAGAGTGTGTGTGTGTGGATTGATTAGAGGGTGAGAGTGTGTGTGTGTGGATTGATTAGAGGGTGAGAGTGTTTGTGTGTGGATTGATTAGAGGCTGAGTGTGTGTGTGTGGATTGATGAGAGGCTGAGTGTGTGTGTGTGGATTGATTAGAGGGTGAGAGTGTGTGTGTGTGTGGATAGATTAGGGGGTGAGAGTGTGTGTGTGTGGATTGATTAGAGGGTGAGTGTGTGTGTGTGTGGATTGATTAGTGGGTGAGAGTGTGTGTGTGTGTGGATTGATTAGAGGGTGAGAGTGTTTGTGTGTGGATTGATTAGATGGTGAGAGTGTGTGTGTGTGGATTGATTAGAGGCTGAGTGTGTGTGTGTGGATTGATTAGAGGGTGAGAGTGTGTGTGTGTGTGATAGATTAGGGGTGAGAGTGTGTGTGTGTGGATTGATTAGAGGGTGAGTGTGTGTGTGTGTGGATTGATTAGTGGGTGAGAGTGTGTGTGTGTGGATTGATTAGAGGGTGAGAGTGTTTGTGTGTGGATTGATTAGATGGTGAGAGTGTGTGTGTGTGGATTGATTAGAGGCTGAGTGTGTGTGTGGTGGATAGATTAGGGGGTGAGAGTGTGTGTGTGTGGATTGATTAGAGGGTGAGAGTGTGTGTGTGTGGATTGATTAGGGGGTGAGAGTGTGTGTGTGTGGATTGATTAGTGGGTGAGAGTGTGTGTGTGTGGATTGATTAGAGGGTGAGAGTGTGGTGAGAGTGTGTGTGTGTGGATTGATTAGAGGGTGAGAGTGTTTGTGTGTGGATTGATTAGAGGGTGAGAGTGTGTGTGTGTGGATTGATTAGAGGCTGAGTATGTGTGTGTGGATTGATTAGAGGGTGAGAGTGTGTGTGTGTGTGGATAGATTAGGGGGTGAGACAGTGTGTGTGTGGATTGATTGGAGGGTGAGAGTGTGTGTGTGTGGATTGATTAGTGGGTGAGAGTGTGTGTCTGTGGATTGATTAGAGGGTGAGAGTGTTTGTGTGTGGATTGATTAGAGGGTGAGAGTGTGTGTGTGTGGATTGATTAGAGGCTGAGTGTGTGTGTGTGGATTGATTAGAGGTGAGAGTGTGTGTGTGTGGATAGATTAGGGGGCGAGAGTA
>NW_027142267.1:0-30544 GCF_036365525.1 Heterodontus francisci
AGGGAGTAACGAATTAATCTAAAGGTAAGTCATGGCAGGAGAGCTCGCACCTATGATCTGCTCCTCCTGCGCTATGTGGGAAATCAGGGACAATTCCAGTGTCCCTGACAACCATGTGTGCTGGAAGTGTATCCATCTGCAGCTACTGACTACCCGTATTACGGAGCTGGAGCTGCGGGTGGATTCACTGTGGAGCATCGCGATGCTGAGGACATCGTGGATAGCATGTTTAGTGAGGTGGTCACCAATGCAGGTAATGGCTGCACAGGCAGAAAAGAGATGGGTGACCACCAGACGGAGTAGTAGGCGCAGGCAGGTAGTGCAGGAGTCCCCTGTGGCCATCCCCCTCTCAAACAGATATATCACTTTGGATACTGTTGGAGGGGATGACCTCCCAGGGGAAAGCAGCAACAGCCAAGTTCTTGGCACCACGGATGGCTCTGCTGCACAGCAGGGAAGGAAAAGGAGTGGAAGAGCTACAGTGATAAGGGATTCTATCGTAAGGGGTACAGATAGCCGTTTCTGTGGCTGCAAACGTGACTCCAGGATGGTATGTTGCCTCCCTGGTGCTAGGGTCAAGGATGTCACGGAGCGGCTGCAGGACATTCTGAAGGGGGAGGGTGAACAGTCAGAAGTCGTGGTACACATTGGTACCAACGACATAGGTAAAAAGAGGGATGAGGTTCTGAAACAAGAATTTAGGGAGCTAGGTAGCAGAATAAAAAGTAGGACCTCAAAGGTTGTAATCTCTGGATTACTCCCGGTGCCACATGCTAGTGAGTATAGGAATAGGAGGATAGAGCAGATGAATGCATGGCTGAGGAGATGGTGTAGGAGGGAGGGCTTTAGTTTCCTAGATCACTGTGTCTATTTCTGGCAAAGGTGGGACCTGTACAAGTTGGACGGGTTGCACCTGAACCGGAATGGGAAAAGCATCCTTGCTGGGAGGTTTGCTAGTGCTGTTGTGGGGGTTTTAAACTAATTTGGCAGGGGGATGGGATACAGAGTGGAGGTACAGTAGGGGGTAATGCTCAGTCAAATATGGAAGAGAAACAGAGTCAGTCTGGAAGGCAGAGCAAATATAGACCTGTTAAGGCACAAGTGAAAAATGCAAGTCTGGATTGCATCTATTTTGATGCAAGGAGTCTTTCTTCTGGTGAGGCAGATGAATTGAGGGTGATGATTAGCACATGGGAATATGATATTGTTGCTATCACAGAGACATGGTTGAGGGAGGGACAGGACTGGCAGCTCAATATTCCAGGGTATAGAATCTTCAGACGTGACAGGAGAGGGGATAAAAGAGGAGGTGGTATTGCACTGTTGATCAAGGAGTCAATTACTGCAGTGAGGAGGGATGATATCTTAGAAGATTCCTCAAATGAAGCCATATGGGTAGAACTTAAAAACAAAAAGCCGGAAATCACTTGGCTGGGAGTGCACTACAGGGCTCCAGTCAGGGACAGATCGAGGAGCAGATATGTAGGCAAATCTCAGAGAGGTGTAAAAATAATAGGGTAATAATAGTAGGACAGCATTACCCCTGAAATAATCAAGAGTGCCAAGCCTGCTATACTCTCAGCACTACATGAACTGCTATGCCTGTGCTGGGACGAGGGAGCAGTACCTCAGGACATGCACGATGCCAATATCATCACCCTCTATAAAAACAAAGGTGACCGCGGTGACTGCAACAACTACTGTGGAATCTCCCTGCTCAGCATAGTGGGGAAAGTCTTTGCTCGAGTCGCTCTAAACAGGCTCCAGAAGCTGGCCGAGCGTGTCTACCCTGAGGCACAGTGTGGCTTTCGTGCAGAGAGATCGACCGTTGACATGCTGTTCTCCCTTCGTCAGATACAGGAGAAATGCCGTGAACAACAGATGCCCCTCTACATTGCTTTCATTGATCTCACCAAAGCCTTTGACCTCGTCAGCAGACGTGGTCTCTTCAGACTACTAGAAAAGATTGGATGTCCACCAAAGCTACTAAGTATCATCACCTCATTCCATGACAATATGAAAGGCACAATTCAACATGGTGGCTCCTCATCAGAGCCCTTTCCTATCCTGAGTGGCGTGAAACAGGGCTGTGTTCTCGCACCCACACTTTTTGGGATTTTCATCTCCCTGCTGCTTTCACATGCGTTCAAGTCCTCTGAAGAAGGAATTTTCCTCCACACAAGATCAGGGGGCAGGTTGTTCAACCTTGCCTGTCTAAGAGCGAAGTCCAAAGTACGGAAAGTCCTCATCAGGGAACTCCTCTTTGCTGACGATGCTGCTTTAACATCTCACACTGAAGAGTGCCTGCAGAGTCTCATCGACAGGTTTGCGGCTCCCTGCAATGAATTTGGCCTAACCACCAGCCTCAAGAAAACGAACATCATAGGGCAGGATGTCAGAAATGCTCCATCCATCAATATTGGCGACCACGCTCTGGAAGTGGTTCAAGAGTTCACCTACCTAGGCTCAACTCTCATCAGTGACCTGTCTCTAGATGCAGAAATCAATAAGCGCATGGGAAAGGCTTCCACTGCTATGTCCAGACTGGCCAAGAGAGTGTGGGAAAATGGCGCACTGACACGGAATGCAAAAGTCCGAGTGTATCAGGCCTGTGTCCTCAGTACCTTGCTCTATGGCAGCGAGGCCTGGACAATGTATGTCAGCCAAGAGCGACGTCTCAATTCATTCCATCTTCGCTGCCTCCGGAGAATACTTGGCATCAGGTGGCAGGACCGTATATCCAACACAGAAGTCCTCGAGGCGGCCAACATCCCCAGCTTGTACACACTACTGAGTCAGCGGCGCTTGAGATGGTTTGGCCATGTGAGCCGCATGGAAGATGGCAGGATCCCCAAAGAAACATTGTACAGCGAGCTCGCCACTGGTATCAGACCCACCGGCCGTCCATGCCTCCGCTTTAAAGACGTCTGCAAACGCGCCATGAAATCGTGTGACATTGATCACAAGTCGTGGGAGTCAGTTGCCAGCGTCCGTCAGAGCTGGCGGGCAGCCATAAAGGCGGGGCTAAAGTGTGGCGAGTCGAAGAGACTTAGTAGTTGGCAGGAAAAAAGACAGAGGCGCAAGGGGAGAGCCAACTGTGTAACAGCCCCGACAAACAAATTTCTCTGCAGAACCTGTGGAAGAGTCTGTCACTCTAGAATTGGCCTTTATAGCCACTCCAGGCGCTGCTTCACAAACCACTGACCACTTCCAGGTGCTTATCCATTGTCTCTCAAGATAAGGAGGCCAAAGAAAAATAATAGTAGGGGATTTCAACTTACATAATATCAACTGGAATAGTCTTACTTGCTGACCTTTGCTGTTTGTAGTATATATAAATGATTTGGAGGAAAACGTAGCTGGTCTGATAAGTAAGTTTGCGGACGACACAAAGGTTGGTGGAGTTGCGGATAGTGATGAGGATTGTCAGAGGATACAGCAGGATATAGATCAGTTAGAGACTTGGGTGAAGAAATGGCAGATGGAGTTTAATCTGGACAAATGTGAGGTAATGCATTTTGGAAGGTCTAATACAGGTGGGAAGTATACAGTAAATGGCAGAACCCTTAGGAGTATTGACAGGCAGAGAGATCTGGGCGTACAGGTCCACAGATCACTGAAAGTGGCAACACAGGTGGATAAGGTAGTCAAGAAGGCATACGGCATGCTTGCCTTCATCGGTCGGGGCATAGAGTATAAAAATTGGCAAGTCATGCTGCAGCTGTACAGAACCTTAGTTAGGCCACACTTGGAATATTGCGTGCAATTCTGGTCGCCACACTACCAGAAGGACGTGGAGGCTTTGGAGAGGGTACAGAGGAGGTTTACCAGGATGTTGCCTGGTCTGGAGGGTATTAGCTATGAGGAGAGGTTGGATAAACTCGGATTATTTTCACTGGAACGACGGAGGTGGAGGGGCGACCTGATAGAGGTTTACAAAGTTATGAGTGGCATGGACAGAGTGGATAGTCAGAAGCTTTTTCCCAGGGTGGAAGAGTCAGTTACGAGGGGACATAGGTTTAAGGTGCGAGGGGCAAAATTTAGAGGGGATGTGCGAGGCCAGTTCTTTACACAGAGGGTGGTGAGTGCCTGGAACTTGCTGCCGGGGGAGGTGGTGGAAGCAGGTACGATAGCGACGTTTAAGAGGCATCTTGACAAATACATGAATAGGATGGGAATAGAGGGATATGGTCCCCGGAAGTGCAGATTAGACAGGCATCAAGATCGGCACAGGCTTGGAGGGCCAAATGGCCTGTTCCTGTCCTGTACTGTTCTTTGTTCTTTGTTCGACTGTAAAAGGCTCAAAGGGGGCGGAATTCTTAAAATGCATATAGGAGAGCTTTTTGAGCCAGTACGTCGAAAGTCCTACAAGAGAAAGGGCAGTACTGGACCTAATCCTAGGGAATGAAGCTGGACAAGTGGTAGAAGTGTCAGTGGGGGAGCATTTTGGGGATAGTGACCAGAACTGTGTAAGATTTAAGGTAGTTATGGAAACGGACAAAGATGGGCCAGAAATAAAGGTACTGAATTGGGGGAAGGCCGATTTCAATATGAAAAAACAGGATCTGGCCAAAGTGGACTGGGTGCAGCTACTTGTAGGAAAGTCTACATCAGACCTGTGGGAGTCATTCAAAGAGGAAATAGTGAGGGTTCAGAGCCAACATGTACCCATTAAGGTGAAGGGTAGGACCAACAAGTTCAGGGAATCCTGGATGTCAAGGGATATAGAGGATTGGATCAGGAAAAAAAAGGAGGTTTATGGCAGATTTGGAGCGCTGAAAACAGCGGAGGCCCTAGAAGAGTATAGAAAGTGTAGGGGGGTACTAAAAAAAGTAATTAGGAGAGCAAAGAAGGAACATGAAAAAACACTGGTGGGCAAGATAAAGGAAAATCCTAAGGCATTTTATGTATATTAAGGGCAAGAGGATAACCAGGGAAAGAGGGGGGCCCATTGGGGACCAAAGTGGCAATCTCTGTGTGGAGCCGGAGGACATAGGTGAGGTTTTAAATGGTTACTTTGCATCTGTGTTCACTGTGGAGAAGGATGATGTAGGTGTAGAGATCAGGGAGGGGGAATGTGATATACTTGAACATATTAGCATTGAAAGGGAGGAAGTATTAGCTGTTTTAGCGGGCTTAAAAGTGGATAAATCCCAAGGTCCAGATGAGATGTATCCCAGGCTGTTATGTGAAGCAAGGGAGGAGATAGCAGGGGCTCTGACACAAATTTTCAAATCCTCTCTTGCCACAGGAGAGGTACCAGAGGACTGAAGGACAGCAAATGTGGTGCCATTATTCAAGAAGGGTAGTAGGGATAAACCAGGTAATTACAGACCGGTGAGTCTAACATCAGTGGTTGGGAAAATATGGGAAAAAATTCCGAGGGACAGGATTAATCTCCACTTAGAGAGGCAGGGATTAATCAGGGATAGTCAGCATGGCTTTGTCAGGGGGAGATCGTGTCTAACTAACTTGATTGAATTTTTCGAGGCGGTGACTAGATGTGTAGATGAAGGTAAAGCAGTTGATGTAGTCTACATGGACTTCAGTAAGGCTTTTGATAAGGTCCTGCATGGGAGATTGGTTAAGAAGGTAAGAGCCCATGGGATCCAGGGCAATTTGGCAAAGTGGATCCAAAATTGGCTTAGTGGCAGGAGGCAGAGGGTGATGGTCGAGGATTGTTTTTGCGAGTGGAATCCGCAGGGATTGATGCTGGAACCCTTGCTGTTTGTAGTGTACATTAATGATTTAGATGTGAACATAGGAGGTATGATAAGTAAGTTTGCAGTTGACATGAAAATTGGTGGTGTCGTAAATAGTGAGGAGGAAATCCTTAGATTACAGGATGATATAGATGGGCTGGTAAGATGGGCAGAGCAGTGGCAAATGGAATTTAATCCTGAGAAGTGTGAGGTGATGCATTTTGGGAGGACTAACAAGGCAAGGGAATATACAATGGATGGTAGGACCATAGGAAGTACAGAGGGTCAGAGGGATCTTGGTGTACTTGTCCATAGATCACTGAAGGCAGCAGCACAGGTAGATAATGTGGTTAGGGAGGCATATGGGATACTTGCCTTTATCAGCCAAGGCATGGAATATAAGATATAAAAACAAGAAATGCTGGAACCACTCAGCAGGTCTGGCAGCATCTGTGGAAAGAGAGGCAGAGTTAACGTTTCAGGTCAGTGACCCTTCTTCGGAACCAGTTGGGGGAGAAAGGGGAGGTAGAGGGGGGTGGGGGGAGATGGGGGTGGGAGGTAGAGGTAGAGGGGGGGTGGGGGAGAGGTAGAGAGGGGGTTGGGGGAGAGGGGGGAGGTAGGGGGTGGGAGGTAAAGAGGGGGAGGAGGAGAGGGAGAGGTAGAGGGGGGTGGGGGAGAGGGGGTGTGGGGGTGTAGTGGGAGGGAGTTAAATTCAGAAGTTCCTGAAGAGGGGGATGCAAAAGGCAGGGATCAGACAGCTGCAATGCCTGAAGTACAGTTGAGAAGTAGGGGAGAAAGCAGCTGGATGGGGGATCTGCAGCTGGGGTGGGGGGAACGGCTGGATGGAGAGGGCCGGAAGCGAGAGGCCGTAGGGAGCCGCGGGGAGCGAGCGGCCGAAGACCTTGGTGTCGCCGGGTGCGGGGACCGGCCAGTGTGTCTTTTGCCATTGCAAGTTTATGGCACATGTGCAGAAAACGCACTCCTCTTCCCTCCCCACCAACCTCCCCCCCCCCCCCCCCCCGCTGCTGTCCTCGGCCACTCCGCTTCTCTCCATCACTGGCTCCTTCACTCGCCGGCCGCTCCGCTCCCCCTACCTCCGCTCCGCCCCCTCCCCCCTCCCCGGCCTGCTCATTCTCTCTCTCACTCGGCCATTGTGTGCTGACATGTGTTTGTTAGGTTGCCGCCGTGTGATTATTTGAGCAGCGCCATCTTTAGTCCTGGCAGCTGCCTACAGTCACAGTCTGTGACGTTTTACTGGCTCATGTTGCATTTGTGCATGTGCCACAGCAGCGCCACCTAATGGTAGCATTGTCAGCAAATGCAGTCTATTACAAAACAGGTCAGTGTCTCTGCTGAAAATAGTGTAAGCATTTATACATTCGCGCCACACAAGTGCCAGGCAATGACCATCTCCAACAAGAGAGAATCTAACCATCTCCTCTTGACATTCAACGGCATTACCATCGTTGAATCCCCCACTATCAACATCCTAGGGGCTACCATTGACCAGAATCTGAACTGAAGTAGCCATATAAATACCGTGGCTACAAGAGCTGGTCACAGGCTAGGAATTCTGCGGCGAGTAACTCACCTCCTGACTCGCCAAAGCCTGTCCACCATCTACGAGGCACAAGTCAGGAGCGTGATGGAATACTCTCCACTTGCCTGGATGGGTGCAGCTCCAACAACCCTCAAGAAGCTTGACACCATCCAGGACAAAGCAGCTCGCTTGATTGGCACCCCATCCACGCACAGTGGCAGCAGTGTGTACCATCTACAAGATGCACTGCAACAACGCACCAAGGCTCCTTCAACAGCACCTTCCAAACCTGTGACCTCTACCACCTAGAAGGACAAGGGCAGCAGATGCATGGGAACATCACCACCTGCAAGTTCCCCTCCAAGCCACACACCATCCTGACTTAGAACTATATCGCCATTCCTTCACTGTCGCTGGGTCAAAATCATGGAACATGGACTGCAGCGGTTTAAGAAGGCAGCTCACCACCACCTTCTCAGGGGCAATGAGGGATGGGCAATAAATGCTGGCCTGCCCACATGCAATGAATGAATTTTAAAAAATTACCTCACCACAGTGTATTTTAAGTCCATACACAGAAGATATATACCAGGTCCAGTTGGTAGGACTCTGAGTCAGAAGGTTGCGGGCTCAAGTCCCAATCTAAAGACTTGAGCACATAATCTAAGCTGATTCTCCAGTGCAGTAGTGAGGGAGTGCTGCACTGGTCAAGGTACCATCTATCAGATGAGACGTTAAACTGAGGCCCCGTCTGCCCTGTCAAGTGGATGTAAAAGATTCCATGGCATTATTTTGAAAATGAGCAGGGGAGTTCTTGCCTGTGCCCTGGCCAATGGTTACCCTTGAACAGATTATCCAGTCATTATCACACCACTACTTGTGGGAGCTTGCTGTGCACAAATTGGCTGCCACATTTCCTGCATTATAACAGTGACTACACTGCTAAAAAATGTACTTCATTAGCTGTAAAGTACTTTGGGAAAGCCTGAGGTCATGAAAGGTGCTAATTAAATCCAAGTCTATCTCTTTCAGTGGTACAAACTGAACATAACTCTCAAATGACATCAACACAAATGAGTTACACCGTCATCATTTTCCTTAAATCAATACTCTACACTTTTTAAATTCTTTCATGGGATGGGGGTGTCACTGGCAAGGCTAGAATTTATTGTCCATCCCTAATTGCCTTTGACAACTGAGTGGCTTGCTAGGCCATTTCAGAGGGCAGTTAAGAGTCAATCGCATTGCTGTGGGTCTGGAGTTACATGTAGGCCAGATCAGGTAAGGATGGCAGATTTCCTTCCCTAAAGGACATTAGTGAACCGGGTGGGTTTTTATGACAATCGATGATAGTTTCATGGCACTATTACTGAGATTAGCTTTAAATTCCAGATTTTATCAATTAATTGAACTTATTATTTAATTGAATTTAAATTCCACCAGCTGCCATGGTGGGATTTGAACCCACGTGCCCAGGGTATTGGCCTAGGCCTTTGGATTACTAACTTGTTCAGTGTCATTACCACTACACCACTGTCTCAAGTCTATTCTGTTTATAGAGCGAACCAATTATTTCTATGCTAATTGAGCAGTTTCTTTGCATAACTCAGGTATTGCTATTTCAGCGTCTGTTTGGAGCTTGGAAAACAAGGTCACATACAACATGAAAATCCAAATGGCAACGGTGTGCGGAAGAATAAGTTTGAGGAACTATATAGCGTATTGTAGTCTACTGCTTATGCTACTAAATTTGTAATCCAGAGGCCTGGATCTATTACCTGGTGACAAGAGTTCAAAGCCCACCATGGCAGCTGGGGAATTTAAATTAAGTTAATTAAATAAATCTGGAACTAAAAGGTAGTATCAGTAATGATGACTATGGAACGACTGGATTATCATAAAAACCCGTGTGGTTCACTGATGTCCTTTACAGAGGGAAACCTGCCCTCTGAAATGGCCTAGCATTCAAGAATGCAGCTGAAGGGCAATAAATGTTGGTCTTACCAATAACGACCACATCCCACAAATGAATAAGAAATAGTAATTTCCAACTTCCTAATTTTGGCAGTTGTACAGTTCCACCATTTGACATTCTGCTGACTTACAACCTAAAAGGCCATCATTTTTGTGTGTGCTTGGAAACTGGAGCCAGTGCAGTTAGACTGTTTGTAGGATGGAGGGGTGGGCAAAGGGGAGGGGGGAAAAAACAGGATGTACTCACGATTTTAGAGATAATGTACTGCCCGTCAGTAAACAATGTTAAACGTTGGTCTGGCTCTGGATCTAAACAAAAACACTTTTAGTTTGTCATTGCTGTTGACTTACACCTTTCTCTACTGTGATCTTCTATTGTCTCTTGATGAGCTCCTCTAAATTTTCACCCTTGCTCCAACTTTTCCCTCCTACTGTTTCCTGTTATGATCCCCTTCATTAATCACCGGTGCCTGTGTGTATCTCTCTCCCTCTCTGTCTGGTTTCACACCTCTTCACCCAATGTTACTGTTCCTCTATGTAGTGATAGGGTAAACTTAAGAACATAATAGGAATAGGAGTAGGCCATTTGGCCCCTCAAGCCTGCTCTGCCATTCAGTAAGATCATGGCTGATCTGATTGTGGCCTCAACTCCATTTTTCTGCCTGCCCCCCCCCCCCCCCATAACCCTGGACTCACTTATAGATCAAAAATTTGACTAACTCAGCATTGAATATATTTACTAACCGAGCCTGCACTGCCCTCTGAGGTAGAGAATTCTGAAGATTAACGACCCGGAGAAAAGAAATTCCTCCTCACCTCCATCTTAAATGGGAGACCCCTTATTTTGAAACAGTGCCCCATTGTTCTAGATTACCCACAAGGTGTAACATCCTCTCAGTATCTACCCCGCCAGGTAATACCCAGAGGAAATTTTCAGTCTTTTCAAAATATATAGGTCTCAAATTATTAGCTGCTTCGGTAGTGCAAAATCATTATTGCACATCTATTGCGATTGGCTGCTACTTTTCATTTAATGTTAACTAAAACACATTTCACAGCTGACACTTAGGAATACTGCATGCTGCTCAATTGAGCTTCTAAAATGTCTTTGTTGCACTTCAAGGTTTTCACAGCTACGGTCACATTTGTCTATTTTCCATGCCTCTGTACTTGCCAGTTCTTCCTTACTCGTACAACACAGGGTCCCTCTTGTCCTCATCTTCCATCCCACTTGCCTCTGCACCTGCCCAACCTTCCATTTCACAACATGATTCCCGTACCAAGTGCATTTTCCCCTCCCTAATTTTCCCCAGATCACATAACCCACTTCTCCATCACCCAGTAAAATGTCGCACTGCTCAAATTACTTATACAATGATAATAAATGTAAAATGTATCCATTTCCTTAATCCCACACCATTCTACCAGTCCCCAGAACTCTACAAGAGGTATTGTACATGCCCCTCCCGCAATCTATTAGAACATGTTTACTGTAGACAGCACAGTCTTCTCAATATTAAGGAGACCAAACACAGATTAGGTGAATGCTTTGAACAACTTCATTGGGTCTGCTTTTTAAAAACGTATGCATTTACAGGCATTGCTAAAAAGGCCAGCATTTATTGCCCATCCCTAATTGCCCTCAAGATGGTGGTGAGCCACTTTAGCAGCTTGCTAGGCAGTTAAGTCAACTGCATTGACATGAGTCTGGAGACACATATAGACAGACTATGTAAAGACAAGTTTCCTTCCCTAAAGGGCAGTAATGAACCAGTTGGGTTTCAATTTTACAACAACCCAATAGTTTTTTGGTCACCATTACTGAGACTATCTTTTTATTTCAGATTTATTTAATTAACTGACTTCATTTACAAATTGCCATGGCAGGATTTGAACTCAAATCTAGTGATTATTAGTTCAGGCCCTGCATTACAAGACCAGTAACATACCCACCACTACAACTCCCCTTCTACTGTCACTCTAGCCTATTCTTCTTTATATTTCGACTTTATCTGTGTAAAATCTCTTCGCCATTTTGTTATGAGTCATTTTCATATCTTTACTCACTCTTGTCTTTTGTTATTCCCTCCCCTCTGTTTTAGTCATTTTGTGAAGTTACAGCCACAGAGAGCTGTGGCTGGTCATTGAGTATATTCAAGACAGATTGTTAAGATTTTTGGGTATGTAGGGAATTGAGGGATTTGGGGATAGTGCAGGAAGGTGGAGTTGAGATAGATCAGCCATAATTGTATTGAATGGCATAATAGGCTTGAAGGGTCTACTCTTGCTCCTATTTGTTATATTATTCTACTTGAATCTTCACAAAGGACACAAATATCATACCAGAAATGTTGGGGAACACAGGGCTTAGTGAGAGAGAGGAACTGAAGGAAATCAATATTAGTAGAGAAATGGTGTTGGGGAAATTGATGGGATTGAAGGCCAATAAATCCCCAGGGCCTGATGGTATGCATCCCAGAATACTTAATAAAGTGGCCCTAGAAATAGTGGTCATCTTCCAAGATTCTATAGACTCTGGAACAGTTCCTACAGATTGGAGGATAGCTAATGTAACCCCACTATTTAAAGAGGGAGGTAGAGAGAAAGCAGGGACTTATCGACCAGTCAGCCTGACATCGGTAGTGGGGAAAATTCTAGAGTCCATTATCAAAGATTTTATAGCAGAGCACTTAGAGAACAGTGGTAGAATCGGGGCAGAGTCAGCATGGATTTACGAAAGGGAAATCATGCTTGACAAATCTACTAGAATTCTTCGAGGATGTAACTATAGTAGAGTTGATGAGGGGGAGCCAGTGGCTGTGGTTTATTTGGACTTTCAGAAGGTTTTCGACAAAGTACCACATAAGAGATTAGCGTGTAAAGTTAAAGCGCATGGGATTGGGGGTAGTGTACTGCGATGAATAGAAAATTGGTTGGCAGACAGGAAACAAAGAGTAGGGGTAAATGGGTCTTTTTCCGAATGGCAGGCAGTGACTAGTGGGGTACCGCAGGGATTGGTGCTAGGACCCCAGCCAGCTATTCACAATATATATTAATGATTTAGATGAGGGAACTAAATGTAATATCTCCAACTTTGCAAATGACACAAAACGGTGGGAGGGCGAGTTGTGAGGGGGATGCAGAGAGGCTTCAGGGTGATTTGGACAAGTTGAGTGAGTGGGCTATTGCATGGCAGATGCAGTATAATGTGGGTAAATGTGAGTTTATGCACTTTGGTTGCAAAAACAGGAAGGAAGATTATCTGAATGACTATAAAATAAAGGGCGGGGGGTGCGGTGGCTTCTTGGAGATAAGGGCTATCCCTTGCAGACAGGGAAAGGGAATTAGACAGTTATATGAAAAGGAAGAATGTGCAGGGTTATGGGGAGAAGGCAGGGGAACTGAGGGAAATGCTCTTTTGGAGACCTGGTGCGGACACAATGGGCCAAATGGCCTGCTTCTGCGCTGTAACAATTCTGAGATTCTGTAAAAATGCAGCGAGACCTGGGTGTTCTCGTACCCCAGTTTCTGAAGGTAAGCATGCAGGTCCAACAGGTGGTTAAAAAAGGCAAATGTTGGCCCTCATAGCGAGAGGATTCGAGTACAGGAGCAGGGATGTCTTGCTGAGGCCACACCTGGAATATTGTGTGTATTTTTGGTCTCCTTATTTGAGAAAGGATGTTCTTGCTATAGAGAGAGTGCAGCGAAGGTTTACCAGACTGATTCCTGGGATGGCAGGACTGACATATGAGGAGAGAGAGTGAGGGGGAATCTCATAGAAACCTATAAAATTCTAACAGGACTTGACAGGGTAGATGCAGGAGGATGTTCCCGATGGTGGGGGAGTCCAGAACCAGGGGTCATAGTCTAAGGATACGAGGTAAACCTTTCAGGACTGAGATGAGGAGAAATTTCTTCATCCAGCGAGTGGTGAGCCTAAGGAATTTGCTACCACAGAAAGCAGTTGAGGCCAAAACATTGTATGTTTTCAAGAAGGAGTTAGATATAGGTCTTGGGTCTAAAGGGATCAAAGAATATGGGGCGAAAGAGGGAACAGGTTACTGAGTTGGACGATCAGCCATGATCATAATGAATGGCAGAGCAGGCTCGAAGGGCCGATTGGCCTACTCCTATTTTCTATGTTTGTATACTAGATCGCTCAAAATATTAGCCTTTTTAGCTAGTCTCAAGATAAATAGAACAACCTCAGCAGTATTCCTCATCGACCTATTTGAGACAGATCAAATGATGGATACGATCTTTCATTTACAAGTTTGTCAGTAGAGGACAATGATCAATCTGATGCCGGCAAACAAGTTTCCCCTCTGTCAGTGCTATCTATGTCAGGCTTAAGAGCATTAAAATGGCAGCAAACATGGGTAAAAGAAAACTAAAATTATGATCGTACACCTGCATTTGTGACCACAATTTTCAGATTTTATTTGAGATCAGAATTAGTGACAAGTACAGTTTTTCTCACTTTTTATTTGGTCTCTTGATTTACAAAGGTGCTTGAAGCTCAACGTGGATCAAACTGCCAGCATTTGGTTTTCCAAAATCTTCAACAAAAATACTGGTCTATAAAGCAGCTTATTTCAGACAAAAAAACCTTTTAAATATTTGGCTTGTCAGAACTCCCATGCAGGTTCTGCAGTCCTTTGTCCAGCTGGTCCTACGCTTATAAAGGAGGCTGACGTGTTCGTAAATTGAAACAAATTGCTAGAAACAATTCAGTATTTATTCTCAATAGATGCTTATATCCAAATGGTGTAGATTCATTGCCACTGGACAGCTTCAGGATCATCCACTTTAAATGTGGTTCTCTTCAAACAGGAGGTAGGATTCAGTCTTAATGCTTTGTATAGATTCCTTTTACCTTTACAACTTAAACCTGTTTTCAGAAAACAAATAGATTTGTATCCACTCTATTTGAGAAGCTTCAAAGGGTTAGTTTAAAAAAAATTGCTATTAGATTCAGAACTGTAGTATTAACAGTAAGCAAAATTTATACAATGGAAATTCCACCGGATTACCCTCATCAAAAAAGCCTTCCCAGAATTTAAGATCTCTAAGGCACAGCCATTTATTTTTTTAAAATTCGATCATGCCAATTCTTTCTTACAGCCTTTACACAATATAGGTGAACATGGATAGCATTCTCTAGAATGCTCTTGGGCAGTTTTCCCAGCACTGATGTTAAGGCAAACGGTCTCTACAGTTCCCAGGTACATGCTTCACTCGTTTCAAAAAAAAATGGAAGCAGCATCACTCTATTGCAGCCCTGTTATTTTGGAAGATCAAAAAATAAGCCTCATTAGCATGGACTTGATGGGCCGAATGGCCTCCTTCTGTGCCATAAATGACTCTATGACCTATTTCTTTTCACATTTGCTTAAAAATTATGGTATATGTCATTTAATTCCTTGAGTTTTCTCAAATGCATGCTTTAGGTGTCATGCTTAGATGACAGATATTAATACTTTTAGCCATCGGCAACTGTAAAAAAACAAAGTTGAATCACTTGAACAAGTTAGTGTGCTGAAAGATATTAATTGGTACCATGCGAGCAGCAAACTGGCACTTACTTGAGGAATACAAGCAACAAAATTTAAAATTTGGAAACCGCTCCAACTCATGGGTGTGAACCAGAAAAGCACCAGTTGCATCAATGCACAAATTTTTAAAAAGTGAATTTTAAATAAAATCAATGTAATGATTCAGAATGGCTTAAATTAATACTCAAGAGATTAGATATCATGATGAACTCACTAAACAGTCTATGCTAGGAGCACACAGCATTGTTCCTTAAAAGCAAAATACTGTAGATGCTGGAAGTTGGAAACAAAAACTGAAATTGTTGTAAACACTCAGCAGGGCAGGCAGCATCTGTGGAGAAATGAGAAAAAATTAACCTTTCAGGTAGAACGCTTTGACAGAACAGGTGAGGGGTTGTACCTGAAACATTACCATTGTACTTAACACAGGAAAAGAAAACTGCCACTCCCACAACAGGGCTCAGTGTCATCTGACATTGGTTCTTAGTGACATCAAAATACAAATCACTGGAGACATTGCCCACCATGTGGACTTTCCCAGAGGTACGACATACCTGAAAACCCCAGTAAAATGCAGAAGATGCTGAATGCACAACTAGATCCCAAATGTTTTATGGCTTCATCTGCAAAAACTGATGTAAACATCTAGTTTCAGATCTGCCACGTGTTGATCCTGATATTTCTAACATTTGGCCTTTAAATTATCTGTTTTGTTCATAGTTTGTCTATTATGGACAGCTTAAAAGTTTTTATTGGGTGCCTATTGTTGCTATAGGAGGGCAAGTTTATCACTGTTTTTTCCAGGAGACAATAATGGTAGAATGAACAGACAGAATAACCTTGTGTTATTACGGACACACCTTTCAGCTGATCTTGACAGGACATTAACTGATGTCAAGTAAAATTTCAGAGCACACAGACAGCAACACCCTTCTATTTGAAGAGAACTGTTTCAAAAAAAAATTAAATATTCAATTCCTCAGGGGGCCCAAGTTCCCAAACATGGATGCACAAACAGAGACATAAATTGCATTTCACCATGAAGTTAGCATAGATTAGAGCAAATAAATCAGCTATGCTTGAAAAGCTGCACATGGAATTTTGAACCCAAAGTCAGTTATTTTATCTCACACTGCATTTCTGCAAATTGCCTTAGAGAACAAAGTAATCAAAATAACTTAATGCAAGGGTGATGGGGAAATAGGAAAAATAAAATCAACAACTATTTCAACAAATCTCCAATTTAATGAACTGGGTTATTGTGCTGTGAAACTTCTATTGGGAAGGGAGGAGGGGGTGTGGGGAAAGCAGCAAATAAAAGGCCCCCAAGTAACAAAATCTCAATCGTAATACACTTTTAACATATATGATACAGAAACAAAGGCATGTGCTTACAAAGTAACATACAAGAAGGCGGAAGGGGTGGGGAGAAGAGGAGAAACTTCAAATATTCATTAGAATATTATGTTCAACTTCAAGATGTGACATAAGTGATATAAATCAAGTTTAAGAGAACAGAGAATCAATAGAGCATAATTAAAAAAATAAAAGCAAAGTAGCATTGTGCTAGAGATTATTTGTATTTATAGAAAAGCAGATGCAGATATCACTTTACAAAATATAAAATGTATTAAACACTAATAACCACAGCACATGTCAACATAATTGATTATATTTTTAAAAAAGTCATAGTGTAGTTCAATCTGAGCTTCAATCTTAGAGTATTTTACAGTAGCCTTTCGTTTGGTCTGCAACATTTTCTGCATGATATAACAGCAAACCACAGTGTAAACTAGCACATACATCTGTGTCTGCTACAAAATAATAGAAAACATACCATGATAACATTATCGTTTAAGATTTACCATATTGGAAAGAAATACTTCTCTTCCAAGTGAAGTGCTGGCCATGCGAATATAGCACAGAAGACCTACTCGTTTTTACAGACAGAGCAACTGAGTAAAGTCAACACTAACATTACATCTTAACTGTGTGAATAAACATTACAAACCAAAGACCAAATGAAATCATGCAAACTGCTGCATTCCATTAATTGTTATAACAACTGCAATCTGTAACTTTCTGAAAAGCTTTCAAGGCAACAAATTTGCTGACAAGTAGTTTTCATCTAATATAGTGACCAAATGAAATGCTGCTGCACTGCCGTTGGTAAGGTGTGCTCTATGTGAAGCACTTTAAGAGAGCCTATGCGGCACAGACAGCAAGTGTCTAAAGATTCAAAATGAATCAACAGTATCGTATATTAAGTTCTCAACTTAGAAGCTGCCTTAGTATTAGGTGCATCTTCAGTTAATGTAACAGAAAAACAAGGCAATGGATTTATTTTATATCCACGCATGATCTGCCAAAAGGCCGACACTAGGCAGACAAGTTAAATTTACAAAGTTTTTTGGGATGGCATCAGAACTGCAATGAATGTCACCTTTTCTGTGTGCGTTTTTTCTTTTAAGACGTGGCACCAGGAGTTGGATTGACATTTTGTGTTGCAACTGTCGGAGCTACTTCGATGATCCGTGGTTTGTCTATGATCCTGGCAGTACGATTGCCCTTTTCTACTATTCCAATGATCCATGCCTGATAACCTTCACCATATTTTGGTGATTTTATTTCTGCACAAAACCGGGCTGCTTGTTCCCGTGGAAGACAGATCAAAAGGCCTCCTGCAAATAAGCATATTTCACAAGTCAGCATCTTATGCCACCATCAGAACATGATGATAGCTAAAACTGAAGTAATTAGTTAGTATCTGCTCATGTAATTATACAGCCATTATAGAGGGCTCTCGGTATATACCCTTTAGTTATGGGATACCAAGAAATAGCCAGGATCCTGCTCCCGTTCATCATTCAGGGATTCTTACTGCGCAGCTTACAAGTGCAAACATGAAGGAGGACATGTTGAGCTCAGTTGCAAAACCAGAGAGTCAGAGAGCACTAATGGTTCTACAGGCTCAAATATGAAGAGTGCCCATTTGGGCAAAGTATTGGATGATGGCGAGCACCCACAAAATTATAATTCAGCAATTGGAGTGTCGGACTAGATTATGAGCTTAAATCCTGCTATGAGGCCAGAGTCAACTGAGCCAAGCTGACATTCCAATTACATTGCAGAACTGTCACTGCCTGTCTGCCCAGCCCTATATGGTATGCTTTGTAGCTTTCAGGGATATATGAGCATTAAAAATCACTCACTTGCAAAAATAATATTCATAAAAATTACCTGATGTTTCAGGGCAAGTGCCATGCATCAACCCAAACATATTCCCACATGCTTTGCTCACGGCCGCCATCTTAGCGAGGACAGGCAGGTTATGGATAACAAATGAAACTTCATTTCGTTGCTGTTTTGCCAGGTTCTGAGCATGCCCAAGAATCCCAAAGCCTGTAATATCTGTGGCTGCATGTGCATTGAATGTGTGCATAAGGCCAGCAGCTGCAGAACAGAAAATGAGGTCAGAAATGCTATTGTATTAACAGGCATATATTGTAACTTGTTTGCAGATACGTTGCAGACTTGAATATTAGATACAATAAGCATAATGAGAGAGGAAGTACAAGAGGGTCCGACATCCCTGAAAGTGGATAAATCGCCAGGGCCGGATGGTTTGCATCCTAGGTTGTTAAAGGAAGCCAGGGAGGAAATAACCGATGTGCTGAGGATCATCTTCAAATCCTCACTTGATATGGGCGAGGTGCCAGAGGATTGGAGGTCAGCAAATGTTATACCATTGTTTAAAAAGGGTGCGAGGAATAGCCCAAGTAATTATAAGCCAGTCAGTCTGACCTCAGTGGTGGGTAAATTATTAGAATCAATTCTGAGGGACAGGATAAACTGCCACTTAGAAACGCACGGATTAATCAGGGATAGTCAGCATGGATTTGTTAAGGGAAGGTCATGTCTTACTAACCTGATAAGAATTTTTTGAGGAAGTGAAAAGAAGGACTGATGAGGGCAGTGCAATGGATGTGGTCTACATGGATTTTAGTAAAGCATGGCAGACTGGTCAATAAAATGAAAGCCCAAGAGATACAGGAGAACGTGGCAGGTTGGATCTGGAATTGGCTCAGGGACAGCAAACAAAGGGTATTATCCGACAGATGTTTTTGCGAATGGAAAGCAGTTTCCAGTGGCGTTCCACAGGGCTGAGTGTTGGATCCCTTACTGTTTGTGGTATATATTAATGATTTGGACTTAAATGTGGGAAACATGATTGGGAAATTTGCTGATGACACAAAAATTGGCTGTGTAGTTGATAGTGAAGAGGATAGCTGGAGACTCCAGAATGATATCAACGGTTTGGTTGAGTTGGCGGAAAAGTGGCAAATGGAATTCAATCTAGAGAAGTGTGAGGTAATGCATTTGGGAAGGGCAAACAAAGCAAGGGAATACACAATAAGCGGGAGGATATTGAGAGGAGTAGAAGTGAGAGACCCATGAGTGCATGTCCACAGATCCCTGAAGGTGGCAGGACATATGGAATGCTTTCCTTTATTGGCCGAAGTATAGAATACAAAAGCAGGAATGTAATGCTGGAACTGTGGTAAGGCCACATCTGGAGTATTGCACAGAGTTCTGGTCACATTATAGAAAGGACATAATTCCTCTGGAGAGAGTACAGAGGAGATTTACAAGAACGTTGCCAAGGTTTGAAAGTTGCAGCTATGAGTAAAGACTTAATTGAGGTGTACAAAATTATAAGGGGCCTAGATAAAGTAAACAGGAAGGACCTGTTTCCCCTAGCGAAGAGGTCAATTACCAGGGGGCACAGATTTAAGGTGATTGGTAGAAGGATTAGAGGGGACACGAGGAAAAACTTTTTCACCTAGAGGGTGGTGGGTGTCTGGAATTCACTGCCCGGATCAGTGGTGGAGGAAGACACCCTCAGCTCATTTAAAAGGTACCTGGACATGCACCTGAAGTGCTGTAGCTTGTAAGGCTTTGGACCAGGTGCTGGAATGTGGGACTGGATTGGGTGGCTAGGTTTTCTTCGGCCGGCACAGACACATTGGGCTGAATGGCCTCCTTCTGTACCGTAATTGTTCTTTTATAACAGATATACACGGACACTTGTGCAAATAAATCAGGAACTGACATTAGGTATGACTACAATATGAATTTCTAAACATCACATGAAAGATCTTATTTCAGCACTGAATGCCTTTGAAACTCACTCCTGTCCTAGAACAGCGTAGCTACAAGTTCTCCATTCAATGGCTAATCAGTGAATCAAGAATAAGGACTTTGAACAGCTTTCAGTTGAAAACAAACTCCCTAAAGTCATCGTATTTTTAAAAAATGTTAGAAATACTCAAATGATTTAAAACTTATTAACAGCTAATTTGAGAAGGGGTTGCTGTTGTGCTGGAAACTTCAATTTAAGCAAGCAACTTAGCTGTAGCAAAATCTCCACATTCATGAGCTGGAAAAAGCAATGTTCTAGCTTTTGTGAGACAAGCCCCCCCCCCCACCTGCCAAGAATGAGGAAATTAATTTCGCCACATGAACATTGATTTTAAACTATTGAAGAACTTGCTTTAAAAAACAATTGGAGACTTTGGCTGGAGACAGACATTAGCATATCAACAGACAAGTACTTCAAAGGACAAAGGAGCTATTCCCTGATCCAATTTAATCCACAATGATGATTACCAGACATTGAAGGGGGAAAGGCTATTCCAGGTTAACTGCCAAGATGGCCAAATATACAAACAGATGTGGTCAGAACAATTTGGTCACATGACTGGCTGACTGTTGGAGTTTTTTTGAATTTGAACTTCCAACAGGGATTTTGAAATCAGCAGGCTGTTGGCTCCTGCACTGAAAAGACCTCTCTCCTGTCTGTTCCCATCTCTTTCTCATGGAACTGAAGAACCACTGAAGACACGTAAACTCAAAGAGAGAAAAGTCTATGTGAACAAGGTTTAAGAAGAATACTGGGCCCCAACAAAAAGTAAGAGCTTCCGACAATCAAAGACTCCATGGTGAGCTGGAAACACAGAAACAGTAACAAGAAACCCTCTTCTGATATTGTTTCAAACCTCTCCATTTTATTTTTCTCCTGCTCTTTTCTGTCTCTATTTGCATATGCGTATCACATATGCATGCTAGCGTGGGGTGCAGTGTGTATTGCTAGGCGTAAGTTTTAATAAATTTCACTTTTCTTCTTTAAGCCTAAAGAAAACCTGGTGTGTTCATTTCTTTGCCTTATAATTGGAAAGTGGTGAACAAGGATTCACCAAGGAGGCAGCTCAAATCACAAGTGTGTTTAAAAATCAAACCCCGTTACAATAAGACCAGGTGAAGACAGTAAAAGACCCCTAGATGAAGGGTCACTGACCTGAAACATTAACTCTGCTTCTCCATCCACAGTTGCTGCCAGACCTGCTGAGTATTTCCAGCATTTCTGGTTCTTATTTTAAAAGACCCCTAGACACCTTTTTCACCTGGTCGTGACAATTTCTTTATAAAATAAAACAGCCACTATTAATGCAATTTGATTAAATTGATGACTGGGCCAGTTTCTCATATGGCTCATCAGATAAATGTAGTACTGAACTGCATAAACCAAGAAAATTCCAAGTTTGATCACTGCTCTGTGTCAACTCAGCTCATCTAAATCAGAATGCCAGTTGCCTGCCACATGCCTATGGTGCAAAATAAGTCCTCAATTTTGAACAGGAACAAAGGAAATTTGTGGGAAATTTCCTTACTTCTTGCAGAGAGACTGCAGGCTATATTGTGTATCTATTATTGCTCACAGTTGCTAAATCTGATTGTTAAAATACTCTAGATTTCTTCCCCTTACCAGTTCAGTGTTAATCCCTTTCCCTCTTATGTACGTTGACACTCCACTGCTCTTCTTTCTCTTCCTTCCCCAAGTTCAAAGAAGCAGCCTGAATCACTGCTGTTGGCTCCTACTTTATGCTAACTGTTGCTCCAAAAGATGAAACAGTGCTGCTCATGGGAACTGATGATCTCACAAAACTACAAGATGATCCGGAATTCCAGTCCACAGGGTGTACTAGTGTTTGGACCCCAGAGTAGTATCAGTACGTAGCTGGAAGCAGTGACAGAGACCATTATGGGGAATGGAGCAGAATTATGTCATTAGGAAACAAGATTTTTTAAAAAAATTCTACAATAAAAATGTGAACAATATTCCAGTGGTATGACCGACCACTTTGCAATGAATTATGTTAAAACGTGTGCCTGTTGGGCAAAGAAAGGACTAGGTGTAGCCTTGGACAAAGAGAGTTTTCCAACATTCCGTGCCTGGACTCACGTCAAGGTCACCTGTTGTGGTACTGGAGGGCCATTGGTGCCAGTGAAACTGCAGCCCAGCAGGATTAAACACCGTCAAGATAGGAGGGAAGAACCTTCCGTGAGTTACAGGATGACTCTTGCAATGGCTTTGATCTAATCAGTGTCTCCGACAATGCAGTGCTTAGTCAAGCAAGCACACGCATTTTTTAAAAATACAGTATGTATTGTGTTCAAACAAAAAAACTTCATGACAAATATGAAAAGAACATTATAACTAACCCATTAAAAATTAAACAGGATATTTCAGCACTTAATGCGTCCTGTCAAAGATCTGAAAAATTTGCAGTCATACCATCAAAATCCTCTGTGCTCATCATCCCAAAATAAATTTTATGTGGCACACCTCTTCTTGAGAATACAGGGAAGGGGATGTAATTTTTAGCAAATGTATGGAATGCAGAAGGGGCCCAAGGACAATAGGTTTATCTTCTCAATATTTAACTGAAGAATTTCCAGCTCATCCAAGACTGGATGTCGGGCAAGTCGTCTGACAACACAGAGACAGAGCTCGGTGCCAACAACACATATGGAAGTTTTGGAGTCTTTCAAGAGCACCACAAAGACGAGGAAGAGGAGAAGGCCAAGGATCCATGGGGAATTCCAGAGACAATAGTGCTTAGACGGGAAGAAAGGCTGGCTGCAATCAAATAGGCGAGAACAAACTATGCCACTGAGCTGGACAATGGAAGAGAGATGGAGAAGGATGGTGTAGTCCACAATGGTGAAGCCTATAGTGAGGTACAGGAGGTTGAGGAGGGATAGTGCAACATGGCCACATAGTTGGTCAGAGAGGATGTCATTTGTAACCTTGATTACGGCCATTTCAGTGTAGTGGCAGTGGTGGAAACCAGATTAGGAGAGATTCAATCATGGAGTCGCAGGAATGAAGGGCATGGATTTGGGAGGTGAATACACATTCAAGGACTTGAGAGGAAAGGGAGATTGGAGTTGGGGTAGTAACATGCAAGGTCAGATGGATCGAAAGCTGTTTGTTTTTGAAGAGATGATGACGACTGTGGTTTAAAAATGGAAGGGGGACAGTACTTGAGGACAGGGAACCATTTATGACGTCAGTTAGCATGGGGTCAAGAAGGCAAGTTTAGTGGTCAGCGTTTTAGTGGGAATGGGGTCAAGGTGGATCTCATGGATAAGGTGAATTGAAAAAGGGTTTGGGGATGGCAGAAAAGAAAAAGATCAGGGTAGGAGAACCTTGTGGGAGGTTTGACTCGGAAGACAAAGGGAAGGGGAGTAGGGTAGAGACAAATAAACGGATGACCTCCATCTTCGTGATAAAAGAGGTTCACAAGCTCCTCGCACTAATTGTTGGAAGAGAAGGTGGCCGGGCAGGGGACCGTTGGTAATGAAGAAATAAAAGGCTAGTGTTATCTCCTGCATGATTCTGGAGTAGAACCACAGAAATTTATGGCACAGAAGGAGGTCATTCGGCCCATCGTGTGTATGCCAGCCAAAACAGTGCTATCCAGCCTAATCCCACTTTCCATCTCTTGGTCCATAGCCTTGTAGGTTACAGCACCGTGCATATCCAAGTACTTTTTAAGTGCCATGAGGATTTCTGCCTCTACCACTGTTTCAGGCAGTTGGTTCCAGACCCCCACCAACCCCTGGGTGAAAAGTATTTCTCAATGCCCATCTAATCCTTTTACCAACTGCTTTAAATCTATGTCCCCTGGTTAGTGACTGCTCTGTTAAGGGAAATAGATCTTTCTTAACCACTCTATCTGGGCCCCTCATCATTTTATAAACCTCAATTAAATCCCCTTCAGCCCCGTCTGTTCCAAAGAAAACAACCCCAGCCCAATGTACTCTCTAATTCTTTTTGTGGTGTGCAGCCAATTCATTTAAGTGCGTGGTCCCTTTAATTTTTCTCTGTGGCCACACACAGGTAGCAACTTAAACTGGCCAACTTGCACGCAGCTGCAAGGGAACGTTTGCATTGCTGCGTGGCTGTGCGGCTTAGAGGGAACATTGTCCCAGCTCATCCAATCTTTCTTCGTGGCTAAAATTCTCCAGTCCTAGCAACATCCTCATAAATTTCCTCTGTACCCTCTCTAGTGTGATCACATCCTTCCTGTAATGCAGTGACCAGAATTGCACAGAGTTCTGGCCTAACTCCTGTTTTATACACAGTTCCAGCATAACCTCCCTGGCTCTTACGTCCTATGCCTCAGCTATTAAAGGAAAGCATCCTGAATACCTGATTAACCACCTTATCTACCCGTTTTGCTACCTTCAGGGATCTGTGGACATTCACTCTAAGGTCCCGCTCCACTTCAGTATCCTACCATTTATTGTGTATTTCCTTGTCTTTTTTGCCCTCCCTAAATGCACTTCCCTTACACCTCTCCAGATCAAATTCCATTTGCCAATTTTCTGTCCACCTAACAGCCCGTTACCTTCCTGCAGTTTACAGCTTTTTCCTCATTATCAACCACAAAGCCAATTTTTGTATCAATTGTAAACTTTGTGTCAACTGCAAACTTCTTAATTATGCCCCCTACATTTGAGTCTAAATCACTGATAAATACCACGAAAAGCAAAAGGCCTAGTACTGAGCCCTATTGAACCCCACAGGAAACAAGCTACCAGTCACAAAACACCTGCTGAGCATTACCTTTTGCTTCCTGCCACTGAGCCAATTTTGGATTCAACTTGGCATTTGCCCTTGGATGCCATGGGCTTTTATTTTTCTGATCAGTCTGCCAAAAGCCTTGCTAAAATTCATGAAGACGACATCAAATGTGCTATCTTCATCAACCCTTCCTTCTTAACTAACTCCTCAAAAAATTCAATCAAGTTAGTCAGACACAACTGTCCCTTAAGTAATCTCTGCTGACTGTCCCTGATTAATGTGCCTTTCCAAATGCTGCTTAATATTGTCCTTCAGAATTTTTCCCACAATAATTTGCCCATCACCAAGGTTGGGCTGACTGGCCTGCAATTATTCCATCTATCCCGTTCTCCCTTTTTAAACAACGGCACAACAGTAGCAGTCCTCCAGCATCATGCCTGTAGCCAGAGAGGATTGGAAAATGATGGTCAGAGCCTCTACTATTTTCTCCCTTGCTTCTACTAACAGCCTGGATACGTTTCATCTGGGTCTGGGGATTTAACTACTTTCAAAGATGATTAACAGCTTAATATTTCCTCTTTCGCTATGCTTATCCCATCTAATATTTCACACCCCTTCTCAATTACAATGTTTGTACATCTCCATCTTTTGTGAAGACAGACACAAAGTATTCATTAAGAACATGCCCACATCATCCTCTTTCACACACAGGTTATCTTTTTGGTCTCTAATGGTCCTTATTTTTTCCTTAGTTATCCTCTTGCTCTTTATGTATACATAAAACATCTTTGTGGCTTCCTCCATTTTACTTGCCAATATTTTATTTGTTGGCTTTCCTAATTATCTTTTTGATTTCACCTCACTATTTTCTATACTCTGCTGGACTTTCTGCAGTATTGAGTTCTTGGTATCTGACATAAGCTTCCCTTTTTTAAATTTATCCTACCCTCTATATTTCTTCACTTGTCCCATTACCAAGCCATTTGGCTTTGTACTATGAAACCTTTTGTCATTTAATCTCTCCTGCCCTCCACCCTATCACAGACCTTCCCTTTTGTTGTTCATCACCTCCTTAACCCCTTTCACTTGCTGAAACCTATTATATTTCTAACCTTTGACAAATTTGATGAAAGTCACAGGCCTGAAATGTTAACTCTGTTTTTCTCTCCACAGATGCTACCCGACCTGCTGAGTATTTCCAGCATTTTTTGTTTTTGTTTCTGATTTCCAGCATCTGCTGTATTTTGCTTTTGTTCAACCCTCTATGCATCTTGGCATCCAGGGAGTGCTAGTTTTGGGAGTCCTGCCCTTCTTTGTGGGAACATATTTGATCTGAACCCTCACTATCTCCTTCTCGAATACCTCCCGGTGCTCAGACAACGATTTACCTTCAAGTAACGATTCCAGTCCACTTTTGTTAAATCACATCTCAGATGAGTAAAACTGACCTTTCCCCAATTGAGAACTTTCACTCCTGGTCTAGCTTTGTCCTTTTCCATAACCACACTAAACCCGAATGATCAGTTTTGGGGACAGTTGGCTAAACTAGTATTGTATGCTCAAATTGGCACCCCTTCAATAGGATGATACGGTAGTGTAGTTAAGTTACTGGATGAGTAATCCAGAGGGCTGGACTAATAATCCATTATTTGTGATTATATGTAATCATACCTGATTTGGCAATTGTATTTCAAGTGAAAATTAATTTGCATTTCAACACCAAAAGTCCTTCACTAACCTATTTGCAGGAAGGAGAAACATTGATTGTTCTCGGTGAACAAGGGACAGTACCATTGATTGGCTAGTATTTAGCAATACTCCTACAGTGGCCTGAAAGGAGAGAGGTGGGAAGAGCGACTACAATTTTAGCAGGCTTAACAGGTTGATAACATGTTTAAGGTTGCCTGCTCACTTCAGCACGTCTAGATATGAGGAGGAGAGGGGTGAAATCAGCTGTCTGACCTAGCTCAATGATTATATTAATAACCAAGCTGCAGCTGAAGTTAAATCATCCTCCTACATTTTCACTTACTTACAAAATTGGAAAAAAAGTATTTTTTATTCTACATGGAGGATGGCAGAGAATTACAAGTACACTTAAGCAATAACTTCTATTTTTCAGATACAATCTAACAGAAAAGCCACTTCGTCATTAATGAAGAAACCAGCAACAACATCTTACATAGGACTGTTCTGAAATTTTATAGTCTAGCACACATACACAAGTATTTTCTTTATTTGAAAGATAAATTGTTCAAATATTATGTCTGCTACCATCAATGGAACAAATCACTCAGGGCATACCAGTTCTGTTCAATCGTGCCATATTCATCATTGCTTCCTGGTAAGCCAACTCCACATCTTCTTGAGTGACAACAAGTTTAATCTTATTCCATTTCTCTGGCTGTTGGTAAAAACATGGGGCAGTTATAAAATTGTACTGAAAATACTTTTTGTATATTAGGAATAATTTTACGAATGCACATTCCTGGTACCAAAGTTCGCCCACCAGGAATTTATTTAACAGATGGAAATTATGGGGAAATCATGTCTGAATTTGAGATGTGCACTGCAGGCAGGCAAATCTCCAAGTCAGGAATGCAAATTCCTAAAATTACCCATAATATAACATGTTATCTGGGCATTCAACCACCAGAATACCTTAAAACAAAATGTATTGTTTTTAAAATAGTCAGTGATAAACATGCAGAATATTTAACTCAGTGAAGACAAACCAAAAATTTGAAGGATCATCGTATTGCAACCATGACATTACCAGTAACTTTTCATTAACACGATCACAAAAATAAAATATTATGACTCGAACAGTTTTAAGTTGTGTTTTGAAAATTAGTAGTGTACTTTATTTTTTGGTGGAGGGAGGACATAAATAATCAAGCTGCCTATGTTAAATAACTTAACAGCAAAATACTGCACTATTATTGCCGTCCAAGTACTCACAATATCAAGCCACTGATGGACAGCAACTGCTACCTGAGTCCCAAGTGGTTTTGTTAATACCAAAACATCGCCTGGTACTGCATTGTCTGGCCTGCAAAATATTTAAAATCATTTTAACAAATGAAGAAATACACAAATGAGTAATTTGCTGTCCATTTATTAACTTACCAGCTAAGTTACATACCCATAGCTGCTGAATTATATACAACATGGACAAATGTACAAATTAAAATTAGTTAGTTCATTACAGAAGGCTTGGCCAAGCAATTCTGGAAGACCAATTAATCCGCCCAGGATACTAATATATTTACAAGTTTGGTAGAAAAATTTTGAAACATATCACAAGTTGATGGCTAAACTATACCAATTCCACAATTATTCTGAATTTCACAAGACCTTTTTTTAAAGCTTAGTCAAACACAGCACAACTGTATGAAATACCCTATATGCAATCTGAGAACTGTACACTGTTTTTACTTTACCATATAAAGTCATGAAAAATGATTACTTTACTTTATCCATCTGTTTCAAAGAATGAAGTTAATAAAATGGGGCATTATACCTGCAGCAAGAGATGATCAATGTCTTGAATCATGAGCCTGGCTCTAACTCATTGGCATGACTTACTTGATCAGCTACAATAAAGATATTTACAACAAATCGTTTAACAGCTAATGATAACACATTAGCTACTCAAAATCTACTGAATTACTTTTAATACAAGACAAATCAGCAGCCAAAGGACTTGTCTTGAAAACATAATGTAAAGGTTCACACAAAAATTACCCTAGTCAAAATCAATTTTACTGCCATTTCTCAAAAAAGAAACAGAAGGATGAATTAGACTTTCTTTTTGCCTGTACTGAAAAACATACCCAAATTAGAGTAGAAAACTTCACAGAACAGGATTTTTAAGAGTTAAATAGATTGATCCAAGTACTGTAGCGAACAGACTTTCATAAATGATGTTTCTTAATTGGAATGGAAGATACGTTAGGGACCATTACTGCTATGTTGTAGTATTAAGCCATAGGTTTTCCGTATCAATCATAGATCATAAAATATAAAATATTAACTTTCTTTCACTCAAAGAAGCAACAGCTTATACCAACAATTCTTCAGTTACTACTATTTTGGAAAAATAGACACAACAGACCAGGTTTTTCCACTGCAATTTCCTAACCATTCACATTAATGGATGGAAGATCAAGGCTGCCAAGTGCAGAAGCAGATTTTTTTTAAAACATTCATTCCTGGGATTGGGCATCGCTGGCTAGGCCAGCATTTATTGTCCATCCCTAATTGCCCTCGAGAAGGTGGTGGTGAGCTGTCTTCTTGAACCTTGACATCAAGGTACACCCAAAATGCAGTGAGGAAAGGAGTTCCAGGATTTTGACCAAGCGACAGTGAAGGAACAGTGATACAGTTTCAAGTCAGGGTGGTGTGTGGCTTGGAGGGGAACTTGCAGGTGGTGGCATTTTCATGCATCTGCTGCCCTTATCCTTCTAGGTGGTAGAGGTCATGGGTTTGGAAGATGCTGTCTAAGGAGCCTTGGTGCATCGCTTGTAGATGGTACACACTGCTGCCACTGTGCGTCAGTGGTGGAGAGAGTGAATGTTTGTGGATGGGGTGCCAATCAAGCAGGCTGCTTTGTCCTGGATGGAGTCGAGCTTCTTGAGTGTTGTGGGAGCTGCACCCATCCAGGCAAGTGGAGAGTATTCCATCACACTCCTGACTTGTGCTTTGTAGATGGTAGACAGGCTTTGGGGAGTCAGGAGGTGAGTTACTCGCCGCAGGATTCCTAGCCTCCGACCTGCTCTTGTAGCCACGGTATTTAGGTGGCTACCCCAGTTCAGTTTCTGGTCAATGGTAACCCCTAGGATGTTGATAGTGGGCAATTCAGCAATCGTAATGGCATTGAATGTTAAGGGGAAATGGTTAGATTCTCTCTTGTTGGAGATGGTCATTGCCTGGCACTTGTGTGGCATGAATGTTACTTGCCACTTATTAGCCCAAGCCTGGATATTGTCCAGCTCTTGCTGCATTTCTGCACAGACTGCTTCAGTATCTGAGGATGGTGCTGAACATTGTGCAATCATCAGCGAACATTCCCACTTCTGATCTTATGATTGAAGGAAGGTCATTGATGAAGCAGCTGAAGATAGTTGGGCCTCAGACAATAGCCTGAGGAACTCCTGCAGTGATATCCAGGAGCTGAGATGATTGACCTCCAATAACCACAACCATCTTTCTTTGCACTAGGTACGACTCCAAACAGCGGATAGTTTTCCACCGATTTCCATTGACTCAAATTTTGCTAGGGCTCCTTGATGCCATACTCGGTCAAATGCTGTCTTGATGGCAAGAGCAGTCACTCTCACCTCACCTCTTGGATTCAGCTCATTTGTCCATGTTTGAACCAAGGCTGTAATGACATCTGGAGCTGAGGGCCCTGATGGAACCCAAACTGAGCGTCGGTGAACAGGTTATTGCTAAGCAAGTGCTGCTTGATTGCACTGTCGACGACACCTTCCACGACTGAAGATTGAGAGTAGGCTGATGGGGCGGTAATTGGCCGGGTTGGACTTGTCCTGCTTTCTGTGTACAGGACATATCTAGGTAATTTTCCACATTGCCGGGTAGATGTCAGTGTTGTAGCTATACTGGAACAGCTTGGCTAGGGGCGCGGCAAGTTTTGGAGCACAAGTCTTCAGTACTATTGCCGGAATATTGTCGGGGCCCATAGCCTTTGCAGTATCCAATGCCTTCAGTCGTTTCCTGATATCACGCGGAGTGAATCGAATTGGCTGACGTCTGGCATCTGTGATGCTGGGGACTTCAGGAGGAGGTCAAAATGGAGCATCAACTCAGCACTTCA
>NW_027142268.1:0-52544 GCF_036365525.1 Heterodontus francisci
TGGAAAAGGGAAAGGGGAAGGGGGTAGGGGGGGAGAGGGGACACCCCTCCCCCTCTCTCACTCTCTCTGTCCCACTCTGCTTCCCTCTCTCTCACTCACAATCTCGTCCCTCTCTCTGTCTCAATCACAATCTCCTTGCTCTCTCTCTCTCTCTCCCAATCTCCTTCCCTCTCTCTCTCTCTCTCCCAATCTCCTTCCTTCTCTCTCTCTCAATCTCATTCCCTCTCTCCCAATCTCCTTCCCTCTCCCCAATCTCCTTCCTCTCTCTCTCCCCCAATCTCCTTCCCTCTTCACTCCCCCCAATCTCCTTCCCTCTCTCACTCCCCCCCACATCTCCTTCCCTCTCTCACTCCCCATTTCCATCCCTCTCTCACTCCCCATTTCCATCCCTCTCTCTCGCTCTCCCAATCTCCTTCCCATCTCTCTCACCAATCTCCTTCCCATCTCTCTCTCCCAATCTGCTTCCCAGTCACTCTCTCTCCCAAACTCCTTCCTTCTTTCTCTGTCCCAATCTCCTTCCCTCCCTCTCTCTCACCATTTCCTTCCCTCCGTCTCTCTCCAATTCCATCCCTCTCTCTCTCCCAATCTCCTTCCCTCTAACTCTCTCTCTCCCAATTTCCTTCCTTCTCACTCTCTCCCAATCTCCTTCCCTCTCTCTCTCTCTGCCAATCTCCTTCCCTCTCTCTCTCTCAATGTCGTTCCCTCTCTCTCTCTCTCAATGTCCTTCCCTCTCTCTCTCTCTCAATGTCCTTCCTCTCTCTCTCTCTTTCTCTCAATGTCCTTCCCTCTCTCTCTCTCTTTCTCTCAATGTCCTTCCCTCTCTCTCTCTCTCCCAATCTCCTTCCCACTGTCTCACACTCTCTCCCAATCTCCTTCCCACTCTCTCCTCTCCCAATCTCCTTCCCTCTCTCTCTCCCAATCTCCTTCCCTCTCTCCCACTCTCCTTCCCTCTCTCCCACTCTCCTTCCCTCTCTCCCACTCTCCTTCCCTCTCTCTCTCTCATGTCGTTCCCTCTCTCTCTCTCGCAATGTCCTTCCCTCTCTCTCTCTCTCTCAATGTCCTTCCCTCTCTCTCTCTCTTTCTCTCAATGTCCTTCCCTCTCTCTCTCTCTCCCAATCTCCTTCCCACTGTCTCACACTCTCTCCCAATCTCCTTCCCACTCTCTCTCTCCCAATCTCCTTCCTCTCTCTCTCACCCAATCTCCTTCCCTCTCTCCCACTCTCCTTCCCTCTCTCCCACTCTCCTTCCCTCTCACCAATCTCCTTCCCTCTCTCCCACAATCTCCTTCCCTCTCTCCCACAATCTCCTTCCCCTCTCTCCCACAATCTCCTTCCCTCTCCCACAATCTCCTTCCCTCTCTCCCACAATCTCCTTCCCTCTCTCTCTCCCCAATCTCCTTCCTCTCTCTCTCCCCAATCTCCTTCCCTCTCTCTCTCCCCCAATCTCCTTCCCTCTCTCTCCTCCCCAATCTCCTTCCCTCTCTCTCTCCCCCAATCTCCTTCCCTCTCTCTCTCCCCCCAATTTCCTTCCCTCTCTCTCTCTCTCCCCCCAATCTCCTTCCCTCTCTCTCTCTCTCCCCCCAATCTCCTTCCCTCTCTCTCCCCCCCAATCTCCTTCCCTCTCTCTCCCCCCCAATCTCCTTCCCTCTCTCTCCCCCCAATCTCCTTCCCTCTCTCTCCCCCCAATCTCCTTCCCTCTCTCTCCCCCCCAATCTCCTCCCTCACTCTCCCCCCAATCTCCTTCCCTCTCTCTCTCCCCCCAAAATCCTTCCCTCTCTCTCTCCCCCCCAATCTCCTTCCCTCTCTCTCCCCAATCTCCTTCCCTCTCTCTCACTCCAATCTCCTCCACTCTCTCTCCTTCCAATCTCCTTCATTCTCTCTCTCCCATTCTCCTTCCCTCCATCTCTGTCCCCATTTCCTTCCCTCCATCTCTCTCCCTGTTACCTTCCGTCCGTCTCTCACAATCTCCTTCACTCCCTTTCTCCTTCCCTCCCTTTCTCCATTCCTCTCTCTCTCCTAATTTCTATCCCTCTCTCTCTCCCAATCTCCTTTCCTCTCCCTCTCTCTCTCCCAATCTCCTTCCCTCTTTCCCTCCCTCTCACCCAATCTCCTTCCCTCTCTCTCTCCCCCAATCTCCTTCCCTCTCTCACTCCCCATTTCCTTCCCTCTCTCTCACTGCCAATCTCCTTCCCACTCTCTCTCTCCCAATCTGCTTCCCATCTCTCTTTCCCAATCTGCTTCCCAGTCACTCTCTCTCCCAAACTCCTTCCCTCTCTCTCTGTCCCAATCTCCTTCCCTCCCTCTCTCTCCCAATTTCCTTCCTTCTCACTCTCTCCCAATCTCCTTCCCTCTCTCTCTCTGCCAATCTCCTTCCCTCTCTCTCTCTCTCTCAATGTCCTTCCCTCTCTCTCTCTCTCTCTCAATGTCCTTCCCTCTCTCTCTCTCAATGTCCATAGCTCTCTCTCTCTCTCTCAATGTCCTTCCCTCTCTCTCTCACTCCCAATCTCCTTCCCACTGTCTCACTCTCTCTCCCAATCTCCTTCCCACTCTCTCAATCACAATCTCCTTGCTCTCTCTCTCCCAATCTCCTTCCCTCTCACTCTCTCAATCACCTTCCCTCTCTCCAAGTCTCCTTCCCTCTCTCCCACTCTCCTTCCCTCTCTCCCACTCTCCTCCTCTCTCCCACTCTCCTTCCCTCTCTCCCACTCTCCTTCCCTCTCTCCCACTCTCCTTCCCTCTCTCCCCCAATCTCCTTCCCTCTCTCTCTCCCCCCCAATCTCCTTCCCTCTCTCTCTCCCCCCAATCTCCTTCCCTCTCTCTCTCCCCCCAATCTCCTTCCCTCTCTCTCTCCCCCCCAATCTCCTTCCCTCTCTCTCTCCCCCCCAATCTCCTTCCCTCTCTCTCTCCCCCCCAATCTCCTTCCCTCTCTCTCTCCCCCCAATCTCCTCCACTCTCTCTCCTTCCCAATCTCCTTCACTCTCTCTCCCATTCTCCTTCCCTCCATCTCTGTCCCTGTTTCCTTCCCTCCATCTCTCTCCCTGTTACCTTCCCTCCGTCTCTCACAATCTCCTTCCCTCCCTTTCTCCTTCCCTCTCTCTCTCCTAATTTCTATCCCTCTCTCTCTCCCAATCTCCTTTCCTCTCCCTCTCTCTCTCCCAATCTCCTTCCCTCTCTCTCTCTCCCAATCTCCTTCCACCTCTCTCTCTCCCAATCTCCTTCCCTCTTCCCTCCCTCTCACCCAATCTCCTTCCCTCTCTCTCTCCCAATCTCCTTCTCTCATTCGCTCCCAATCTCCTTCCCTCTCTCTCTCTCTCTCCCAATCTCCTTCCCTCTCTCCCTCTCTCTCCCAATCTACTTCCCACTCTCTCTCTCTCCCGCAATCTCCTTCCCACTCTCTCTCTCTCCCCCAATCTCCTTCCCACTGTCTCTCTCCCAATCTCCTTCCCTCTCTCTCTCTCCCCATCTCCTTCCCTCTGTCACAAAAACAAGAAATGCTGGATTCACTCAGCAGGTCTGGCAGCATCTGTGGAAAGAGAAGCAGAGTTAACGTTAAGGGTCACTGACCCAAAATGTTAACTCTGCTTCTCTTTCCACAGATGCTGCCAGACCTGCTGAGCGAATCCAGCATTTCTTGTTTTTGTTTCAGATTTCCAGCATCCACAGTATTTTGCTTTTATCCTTCCCTCTGTCTCTCTCCCCATCTCCTTCCCTCTCTCTCCCATTCTCCTTCCCTCCCTCTCTGTCCTCGTTTCCTTCCCTCTCTCTCTCTCTCTCTCCCAATCTCCTTCCCTCTCTCTCTCTCCCAATCTGCTTCCCACTCTCTCTCTCAATCTCCTTCCTACTCTGTCTCTCTCAATCTCCTTCCTACTCTGTCTCTCTCTCCAAATCTTCTTCCCTCCCGCTCCCTCCCAATCTCCTTCACTCTCTCTCCCATTCTCCTTTCCTCCCTCTCTGTCTTCATTTCCTTCCCTCCATCTCTCTCCCCGTTTCCTTCCAACCTCTCTCCTTCCCTCTCTCTCTCCTAATTTCTATCCCTCTCTCTCTCACAATCTCCTTCTCTCTCTCTCTCACAATCTACTTCCCTCTCTGTCTCTCTCCCATTCTCCTTCCCTCTCTCTCTCTCTCCCAATCTCCTTCCCCCTCTCTCTCTCCCAATCTCCTTTCCCCTCTCTCTCTCTCACAATCTCCTTCCCCCTCTGTCTCTCTCTCAATGTCCATCCCTCTCTCTCTCTCTCTCAATGTCCTTCCCTCTCTCTCTCTCTCCCCATCTCCTTCCCTCTCTCTCTCTCCCCATCTCCTTCCCTCTCTCTCTCTCCCCATCTCCTTACCTCTCTCTCTCCCAATCTCCTTCCTTCTCTCTCTCCCAATCTGCTTCCCACTCTCTCTCTCTCACAATCTCCTACCCCCTCTGTCTCTCTCTCAATGTCCTTCCCTCTCTCTCTCTCTCTCAATGTCCGTCCCTCTCTCTCTCTCTCTCAATGTCCGTCCTCTCTCTCTCTCCCCATCTCCTTTCCTCTCTCTCTCTCCAATCTCCTTCCCTCTCTGTCTCTCTCTCAATGTCCTACCCTCTCTCTCTCTCACAATCTCCTTCCCTCCCTCTCTCTCCCAATCTCCTTCCCTCCCTCTCTCTCCCAATCTCCTTCACTCCCTCTCTCTCCCAATCTCCTTCACTCTCTCTCCCTCCCAATCTCCTTCACTCTCTCTCCCATTCTTCTTCCCTCCCTCTTTCTCCGTTTCCTTCCCTACCTCTCTCCCCGTTTCCTTCCCTCCCTCTCTCTCCCAATTCCATCCATCTCTCTCTCCAATCTCCTTCCCTCTCACTCTCTCTCTCTTTCCAATTTCCTTCCCTCTCTCTCTCTCTCCTAATCCTCTTCCCTCCCTCTCTCTCTCTCTCTCTCCCAATCTCCTCTCTCTCTCTCTCTCTCCCAATCACCTTTCCTCTCTCTCTCTCCCAATCTCCTTCCCACTCTGTCTCTCTCTCAATCTCCTTCCCTCTCTCTCTCTCTCCCAATCTCCTTCCACTCGCGCTCTCACTCCCAATCTCTCTCTCCCAATCTCCTTCCCACTCTCTCTCTCCCAATCTCCTTCCCTCTCTGTCTCTCTCTCAATCTCCTTCCTTCTCTCTCACTCTCTCGCCCAATCTCCTTCCCACTCTCTCTCTCACTCCCAATCTCCTTCCCACTCTCTCTCTCCCAATCTCCTTCCCACTCTCTCTCTCCCAATCTCCTTCCCACTCTCTCTCTCCCAATCTCCTTCACACTCTCTCTCTCCCAATCTCCTACACACTCTCTCTCTCCCAATCTCCTTCACACTCTCTCTCTCCCAATCTCCTTCACACTCTCTCTCTCCCAATCTCCTTCACACTCTCTCTCTCTCCCAATCTCCTTCACACTCTCTCTCTCTCCCAATCTCCTTCACACTCTCTCTCTCTCCCAATCTCCTTCCCTCTCTCTCTCTCTTTCAATGTCCTTCCTCTCTCTCTCTCTCTCTCAATGTCCTTCCCTCTCTCTCTCTCACAATGTCCTTCCCTCTCTCTCTCACTCCAATCTCCTTCCCACTGTCTCACTCTCTCTCCCAATCTCCTTCCCACTCTCTCAATCACAATCTCCTCGCTCTCTCTCTCCCAATCTCCTTGCTCTCTCTCTCTCTCCCAATCTCCTTCCCTCTCACTCTCTCAATCACCTTCCCTCTCTCCCACTCTCCTTCCCTCTCTCCCACTCTCCTTCCCTCTCTCCACTCTCCTTCCCTCTCTCCCACTCTCCTTCCCCTCTCTCCCCCAATCTCCTTCCCTCTCTCTCTCCCCCCCAATCTCCTTCCCTCTCTCTCCCCCCCCAATCTCCTTCCCTCTCTCTCTCCCCCCCAATCTCCTTCCCTCTCTCTCTCCCCCCCAATCTCCTTCCCTCTCTCTCTCCCCCCCAATCTCCTTCCCTCTCTCTCTCCCCCCCAATCTCCTTCCCTCTCTCTCTCCCCCCCAATCTCCTCCACTCTCTCTCCTTCCCAATCTCCTTCACTCTCTCTCCCATTTTCCTTCCCTCCATCTCTGTCCCTGTTTCCTTCCCTCCATCTCTCTCCCTGTTATCTTCCCTCCGTCTCTCACAATCTCCTTCCCTCCATTTCTCCTTCCCTCTCTCTCTCCTAATTTCTATCCCTCTCTCTCTCCCAATCTCCTTTCCTATCCCTCTCTCTCTCCCAATCTCCTTTCCTCTCCTCTCTCTCTCCAATCTCCTTCCACCTCTCTCTCTCCCAATCTCCTTCCACCTCTCTCTCTCCCAATCTCCTTCCCTCTTTCCCTCCCTCTCACCCAATCTCCTTCCCTCTCTCTTCCCAATCTCCTTCTCTCATTCGCTCCCAATCTCCTTCCCTCTCTCTCTCTCTCTCTCCCAATCTCCTTCCCTCTCTCCCTCTCTCTCCCAATCTACTTCCCACTCTCTCTCTCTCCCGCAATCTCCTTCCCACTCTCTCTCTCTCCCCAATCTCCTTCCCACTGTCTCTCTCCCAATCTCCTTCCCTCTCTCTCTCTCCCCATCTCCTTCCCTCTGTCACAAAAACAAGAAATGCTGGATTCACTCAGCAGGTCTGGCAGCATCTGTGGAAAGAGAAGCAGAGTTAACGTTAAGGGTCACTGACCCAAAATGTTAACTCTGCTTCTCTTTCCACAGATGCTGCCAGACCTGCTGAGCGAATCCAGCATTTCTTGTTTTTGTTTCAGATTTCCAGCATCCACAGTATTTTGCTTTTATCCTTCCCTCTGTCTCTCTCCCCATCTCCTTCCCTCTCTCTCCCATTCTCCTTCCCTCCCTCTCTGTCCTCGTTTCCTTCCCTCTCTCTCTCTCTCCCAATCTCCTTCCCTCTCTCTCTCCCAATCTGCTTCCCACTCTCTCTCTCAATCTCCTTCCGACTCTGTCTCTCTCAATCTCCTTCCTACTCTGTCTCTCTCTCCAAATCTTCTTCCCTCCCGCTCCCTCCCAATCTCCTTCACTCTCTCTCCCATTCTCCTTTCCTCCCTCTCTGTCCTCATTTCCTTCCCTCCATCTCTCTCCCCGTTTCCTTCCCAACCTCTCTCCTTCCCTCTCTCTCTCCTAATTTCTATCCTCTCTCTCTCACAATCTCCTTCTCTCTCTCTCTCACAATCTACTTCCCTCTCTGTCTCTCTCCCATTCTCCTTCCCTCTCTCTCTCTCTCTCCCAATCTCCTTCCCCCTCTCTCTCTACCAATCTCCTTACCCCTCTCTCTCTCCCATCTCCTTCCCCTCTCTCTCTCACACAATCTCCTTCCCCCTCTCTCTCTCTCACAATCTCCTTCCCCCTCTGTCTCTCTCTCAATGTCCATCCCTCTCTCTCTCTCTCCCCATCTCCTTCCCTCTCTCTCTCTCCCCATCTCCTTCCCTCTCTCTCTCTCCCCATCTCCTTACCTCTCTCTCTCTCCCCATCTCCTTACCTCTCTCTCTCTCCCCCATCTCCTTACCTCTCTCTCTCTCCCAATCTGCTTCCCACTCTCTCTCTCTCACAATCTCCTACCCCCTCTGTCTCTCTCTCAATGTCCTTCCCTCTCTCTCTCTCTCTCAATGTCCGTCCCTCTCTCTCTCTCCCCATCTCCTTTCCTCTCTCTCTCTCCCCATCTCCTTCCCTCTCTGTCTCTCTCTCAATGTCCTACCCTCTCTCTCTCTCTCACAATCTCCTTCCCTCCCTCTCTCTCCCAATCTCCTTCCCTCCCTCTCTCTCCCAATCTCCTTCACTCCCTCTCACTCCCAATCTCCTTCACTCTCTCTCCCTCCCAATCTCCTTCACTCTCTCTCCCTCCCAATCTCCTTCACTCTCTCTCCCATTCTTCTTCCCTCCCTCTTTCTCCGTTTCCTTCCCTACCTCTCTCCCCGTTCCTTCCCTCCCTCTCTCTCCCAATTTCCATCCATCTCTCTCTCCCAATCTCATTCCCTCTCACTCTCTCTCTCTCCCAATTTCCTTCCTACTCACTCTCTCTCCCAATCTCCTTCCCTCTCTCTCTCTCTCCTAATCCTCTTCCCTCCCTCTCTCTCTCTCTCTCTCCCAATCTCCTTCTCTCTCTCTCTCTCCCAATCACCTTTCCTCTCTCTCTCTCCCAATCTCCTTCCCTCTCTCTCTCTCTCCCAATCTCCTTCCCTCTCTCTCTCTCCCAATCTCCTTCCCTCTCTGTCTCTCTCTCAATCTCCTTCCCTCTCTCTCTCTCTCCCAATCTCCTTCCCACTCGCGCTCTCACTCCCAATCTCCTTCCCAATCTCTCTCTCCCAATCTCCTTCCCACTCTCTCTCTCCCAATCTCCTTCCCTCTCTGTCTCTCTCTCAATCTCCTTCCTTCTCTCTCACTCTCTCGCCCAATCTCCTTCCCACTCTCTCTGTCACTCCCAATCTCCTTCCCACTCTCTCTCTCACTCCGAATCTCCTTCCCACTCTCTCTCTCCCAATCTCCTACACACTCTCTCTCTCCCAATCTCCTTCACACTCTCTCTCTCCCAATCTCCTTCACACTCTCCCTCTCTCTCCCAATCTCCTTCACACTCTCCCTCTCTCTCCCAATCTCCTTCCCTCCCTCTCTCTCCCAATCTCCTTCCCTCCCTCTCTCTCCCAATCTCCTTCCCTCCCTCTCTCTCCCAATCTCCTTCCCTCCCTCTCTCTCCCAATCTCCTTCCCTCCCTCTCTCTCCAGTTTCTTTCCCTCCCTCTCTCTCCAGTTTCTTTCCCTCCCACTTTCTCCGGGTTTCCGTCCCACCCTCTCACCTTCCCTTTATCTCTCCCAATTTCCTTCCCTCTGTCACAAAAACAAGAATGCTGGATTCACTCAGCAGGTCTGGCAGCATCTGTGGAAAGAGAAGCAGAGTTAACGTTAAGGGTCACTGACCCGAAACGTTAAATCTGCTTCTCTTTCCACAGATGCTGCCAGACCTGCTGAGTGAATCCAGCATTTCTTGTTTTTGTTTCAGATTTCCAGCATCCACAGTATTTTGCTTTTATCCTTCCCTCTGTCTCTCTCCCCATCTCCTTCCCTCTCTCTCCCATTCTCCTTCCTCCCTCTCTGTCCTCGTTTCCTTCCCTCTCTCTCTCTCTCTCATCCAATCTCCTTCCCTCTCTCTCTCTCCCAATCTGCTTCCCACTCTCTCTCTCTCAATCTCCTTCCTACTCTGTCTCTCTCTCCAAATCTTCTTCCCTCCCGCTCCCTCCAATCTCCTTCACTCTCTCTCCCATTCTCCTTCCCTCCCTCTCTGTCCTCGTTTCCTTCCCTCCATCTCTCCCCCCGTTTCCTTCCCACCCTCTCTCCTTCCCTCTCTCTCTCCTAATTTCTATCCTCTCTCTCTCACAATCTCCTTCTCTCTCTCTCACAATCTACTTCCCTCTCTGTCTCTCTCCCATTCTCCTTCCCTCTCTCTCTCTCCCAATCTCCTTCCCCCTCTCTCTCTGCCAATCTCCTTACCCCTCTCTCTCTACCAATCTCCTTCCCCCTCTCTCTCACACGCAATCTCCTTCCCCTCTCTCTCTCTCTCTCAATGTCCTTCCCTCTCTCTCTCTCTCTCAATGTCCTTCCCTCTCTCTCTCTCCCCATCTCCTTACCTCTCTCTCCCATCTCCTTCCCTCTCTCTCTCTCCAATCTCCTTCCTTCTCTCTCTCCAATTTCCTTCCCTTTCTCTCTCTCCCAATCTGCTACCCATTCTCTCTCTCTCACAATCTCCTTCCCCCTCTGTCTCTCTCTCAATGTCCTTCCCTCTCTCTCTCTCTCTCAATGTCCTTCCCTCTCTCTCTCTCTCTCAATGTCCTTCCCTCTCTCTCTCTCCCATCTCCTTCCCTCTCTCTCTCTCCCCATCTCCTTACCTCTCTCTCTCTCCCCATGTCCTTCCCTCTCTCTCTCTCCCCATGTCCTTCCTACTCTACCTCCCTCCAATCTCCTTCCCTCTGTCCTCTCTCCAAATCTTCTTCCCTTCCTCTCCCACCCAATCTCCTTCACTCCCTCTCACTCCCAATCTCCTTCACTCTCTCTCCCTCCCAATCTCCTTCACTCTCTCTCCCATTCTTCTTCCCTCCCTCTTTCTCCGTTTCCTTCCCTCCCTCTCTCTCCCAATTTCCATCCATCTCTCTCTCCCAATCTCCTTCCCTCTCACTCTCTCTCTCTCCCAATTTCTTCCTACTCACTCTCTCTCCCAATCTTCTTCCCTCTCTCTCTCTCTCCTAATCCTCTCCCTCCCTCTCTCTCTCTCTCTCTCCCAATCTCCTTCTCTCTCTCTCTCTCCCAATCGCCTTTCCTCTCTCTCTCTCTCCCAATCTCCTTCCCCCTCTCTCTCTGCCAATCTCCTTACCCCTCTCTCTCTACCAATCTCCTTCCCCCTCTCTCTCACACGCAATCTCCTTCCCCCTCTCTCTCTCTCTCTCAATGTCCTTCCCTCTCTCTCTCTCTCTCAATGTCCTTCCCTCTCTCTCTCTCCCCATCTCCTTACCTCTCTCTCCCCATCTCCTTCCCTCTCTCTCTCTCCCAATCTCCTTCCTTCTCTCTCTCCCAATTTCCTTCCCTTTCTCTCTCTCCCAATCTGCTACCCATTCTCTCTCTCTCACAATCTCCTTCCCCCTCTGTCTCTCTCTCAATGTCCTTCCCTCTCTCTCTCTCTCTCAATGTCCTTCCCTCTCTCTCTCTCTCTCAATGTCCTTCCCTCTCTCTCTCTCCCATCTCCTTCCCTCTCTCTCTCTCCCCATCTCCTTACCTCTCTCTCTCTCCCCATGTCCTTCCCTCTCTCTCTCTCCCCATGTCCTTCCTACTCTACCTCCCTCCCAATCTCCTTCCCTCTGTCTCTCTCCAAATCTTCTTCCCTTCCTCTCCCACCCAATCTCCTTCACTCCCTCTCACTCCCAATCTCCTTCACTCTCTCTCCCTCCCAATCTCCTTCACTCTCTCTCCCATTCTTCTTCCCTCCCTCTTTCTCCGTTTCCTTCCCTCCCTCTCTCTCCCAATTTCCATCCATCTCTCTCTCCCAATCTCCTTCCCTCTCACTCTCTCTCTCTCCCAATTTCCTTCCTACTCACTCTCTCTCCCAATCTTCTTCCCTCTCTCTCTCTCTCCTAATCCTCTTCCCTCCCTCTCTCTCTCTCTCCCAATCTCCTTCTCTCTCTCTCTCTCCCAATCGCCTTTCCTCTCTCTCTCTCTCCCAATCTCCTTCCCTCTCTGTCTCTCTCTCAATGTCCTACCCTCTCTCTCTCTCTCTCTCTCTCTCTCTCTCAATCTCCTTCCCTCTCTCTCTCTCTCCCAATCTCCTTCCCACTCGCGCTCTCACTCCCAATCTCCTTCCCAATCTCTCTCTCCCAATCTCCTTCCCACTCTCCTTCCCATTCTCTCTCTCCCAATCTCCTTCCCTCTCTGTCTCTCTCTCAATCTCCTTCCTTCTCTCTCACTCTCTCGCCCAATCTCCTTCCCACTCTCTCTCTCACTCCCAATCTCCTTCCCACTCTCTCTCTCCCAATCTCCTTCCCACTCTCTCTCTCCCATTCTCCTTCACACTCTCTCTCTCCCAATCTCCTTCACACTCTCTCTCTCCCAATCTCCTTCACACTCTCTCTCTCCCAATCTCCTTCACACTCTCTCTCTCCCAATCTCCTTCACACTCTCTCTCTCTCCCAATCTCCTTCCCTCCCTCTCTCTCCCAATCTCCTTCACACTCTCTCTCTCCCAATCTCCTTCACACTCTCTCTCCCCCAATCTCCTTCCCACTGTCTCTCTCCCAATCTCCTTCCCTCTCTCTCTCTCCCCATCTCCTTCCCTCTGTCACAAAAACAAGAAATGCTGGATTCACTCAGCAGGTCTGGCAGCATCTGTGGAAAGAGAAGCAGAGTTAACGTTAAGGGTCACTGACCCGAAACGTTAAATCTGCTTCTCTTTCCATAGATGCTGCCAGACCTGCTGAGTGAATCCAGCATTTCTTGTTTTTGTTTCAGATTTCCAGCATCCACAATATTTTGCTTTTATCCTTCCCTCTGTCTCTCTCCCCATCTCCTTCCCTCTCTCTCCCATTCTCCTTCCCTCCCTCTCTGTCCTCGTTTCCTTCCCTCTCTCTCTCTCTCTCTCCCAATCTCCTTCCCTCTCTCTCTCTCCCAATCTGCTTCCCACTCTCTCTCTCTCAATCTCCTTCCCACTCTGTCTCTCTCTCCAAATCTTCTTCCCTCCCGCTCCCTCCCAATCTCCTTCACTCTCTCTCCCATTCTCCTTCCCTCCCTCTCTGTCCTCGTTTCCTTCCCTCCATCTCTCCCCCCGTTTCCTTCCCACCCTCTCTCCTTCCCTCTCTCTCTCCTAATTTCTATCCCTCTCTCTCTCACAATCTCCTTCTCTCTCTCTCTCACACAATCTACTTCCCTCTCTGTCTCTCTCCCATTCTCCTTCCCTCTCTCTCTCTCTCACAATCTCCTTCCCCCTCTCTCTCTCTCTCTCAATGTCCTTCCCTCTCTCTCTCTCTCTCAATGTCCTTCCCTCTCTCTCTCTGCCCATCTCCTTCCCTCTCTCTCCCCATCTCCTTCCCTCTCTCTATCTCCCCATCTCCTTCCCTCTCTCTCTCTCCCCATCTCCTTCCCTCTCTCTCTCTCCCCATCTCCTTCCCTCTCTCTCTCTCCCCATCTCCTTCCCTCTCTCTCTCTCCCCATCTCCTTCCCTCTCTCTCTCTCCCCATCTCCTTACCTCTCTCTCCCCATCTCCTTCCCTCTCTCTCTCTCCCAATCTCCTTCCTTCTCTCTCTCCCAATTTCCTTCCCTTTCTCTCTCTCCCAATCTGCTTCCCACTCTCTCTCTCTCACAATCTCCTTCCCCCTCTGTCTCTCTCTCAATGTCCTTCTCTCTCTCTCTCTCTCTCTCAATGTCCTTCCCTCTCTCTCTCTCTCTCAATGTCCTTCCCTCTCTCTCTCTCTCTCAATGTCCTTCCCTCTCTCTCTCTCTCTCTCAATGTCCTTCCCTCTCTCTCTCTCCCATCTCCTTCCCTCTCTCTCTCTCCCCATCTCCTTACCTCTCTCTCTCTCCCCATGTCCTTCCCTCTCTCTCCCCATCTCCTTCCTACTCTCCCTCCCTCCCAATCTCCTTCCCTCTGTCTCTCTCCAAATCTTCTTCCCTTCCTCTCCCACCCAATCTCCTACACTCCCTCTCACTCCCAATCTCCTTCACTCTCTCTCCCTCCCAATCTCCTTCACTCTCTCTCCCATTCTTCTTCCCTCCCTCTTTCTCCGTTTCCTTCCCTCCCTCTCTCCCCGTTTCCTTCCCTCCCTCTCTCTCCCAATTTCCATCCATCTCTCTCTCCCTCTCTCTCCCAATTTCCTTCCTACTCACTCTCTCTCCCAATCTCCTTCCCTCTCTCTCTCTCTCCTAATCCTCTTCCCTCCCTCTCTCTCTCGCTCTCTCCCAATCTCCTTCTCTCTCTCTCTCTCCCAATCGCCTTTCCTCTCTCTCTCTCCCAATCTCCTTCCCTCTCTGTCTCTCTCTCAATGTCCTACCCTCTCTCTCTCTCTCTCTCTCTCACAATCTCCTTCCCTCTCTCTCTCTCTCCCAATCTCCTTCCCACTCGCGCTCTCACTCCCAATCTCCTTCCCAATCTCTCTCTCCCAATCTCCTTCCCACTCTCTCTCTCCCAATCTACTTCCCTCTCTGTCTCTCTCTCAATCTCCTTCCTTCTCTCTCACTCGCTCGCCCAATCTCCTTCCCACTCTCTGTCTCACTCCCAATCTCCTTCCCACTCTCTCTCTCACTCCCAATCTCCTTCCCACTCTCTCTCTCACTCCCAATCTCCTTCCCACTCTCTCTCTCACTCCCAATCTCCTTCCCACTCTCTCTCTCCCAATCTCCTTCACACTCTCTCTCTCCCAATCTCCTTCACACTCTCTCTCCCAATCTCCTTCACACTCTCTCTCTCCCAATCTCCTTCACACTCTCTCTCTCCCAATCTCCTTCACACTCTCTCTCTCCCAATCTCCTTCACACTCTCTCTCTCTCCCAATCTCCTTCCCTCTCTCTCTCTCTCCCAATCTCCTTCCCTCCCTCTCTCTCCCAATCTCCTTCCCTCCCTCTCTCTCCCAATCTCCTTCCCTCCCTCTCTCTCCCAATCTCCTTCCCTCCCTCTCTCTCCCAATCCCCTTCCCTCCCTCTCTCTCCCAATCTCCTTCCCTCCCTCTCTCTCCAGTTTCTTTCCCTCCCTCTCTCTCCAGTTTCTTTCCCTCCCACTTTCTCCGGGTTTCCGTCCCACCCTCTCGCCTTCCCTTTATCTCTCCCAATTTCCTTCCCTCTGTCACAAAAACAAGAAATGCTGGATTCACTCAGCAGGTCTGGCAGCATCTGTGGAAAGAGAAGCAGAGTTAACGTTAAGGGTCACTGACCCGAAACGTTAAATCTGCTTCTCTTTCCACAGATGCTGCCAGACCTGCTGAGTGAATCCAGCATTTCTTGTTTTTGTTTCAGATTTCCAGCATCCACAGTATTTTGCTTTTATCCTTCCCTCTGTCTCTCTCCCCATCTCCTTCCCTCTCTCTCCCATTCTCCTTCCCTCCCTCTCTGTCCTCGTTTCCTTCCCTCTCTCTCTCTCTCTCTCCCAATCTCCTTCCCTCTCTCTCTCTCCCAATCTGCTTCCCACTCTCTCTCTCTCAATCTCCTTCCTACTCTGTCTCTCTCTCCAAATCTTCTTCCCTCCCGCTCCCTCCCAATCTCCTTCACTCTCTCTCCCATTCTCCTTCCCTCCCTCTCTCGTTCTCCCTCCCCGTTTCCTTCCCACCCTCTCTCCTTCCCTTTCCCTCTCCTCTCTCCTAATTTCTATCCCTCTCTCTCTTCTCGCAATCTCCTTCTCTCTCTCTCTCACAATCTACTTCTCTCTGTCTCTCTCCATTCTCCTTCCCTCTCATCTCTCTCCCAATCTCCTTCCCCTCTCTCTCTACCAATCTCCTTATAAGGTTATATATATCTAGTAATAAATATATTAAAGAGAGATATAAATTGATAATGTAAGAGAGATAGATATATTAGATTATGTAGATATCTCTCTCAATGTCCTTCCCTCTCTCTCTCTCTCTCAATGTCCTTCCCTCTCTCTCTCTCTCTCAATGTCCTTCCCTCTCTCTCTCCCATCTCCTTCCCTCTCTCTCCCCATCTCCTTCCCTCTCTCTCTCTCCCCATCTCCTTACCTCTCTCTCTCTCCCCATCTCCTTACCTCTCTCTCTCTCCCCATCTCCTTACCTCTCTCTCTCCCCATCTCCTTACCTCTCTCTCCCCATCTCCTTCCCTCTCTCTCTCTCCCAATCTCCTTCCTTCTCTCTCTCTCCCAATCTCCTTCCTTCTCTCTCTCTCCCAATCTCCTTCCTTCTCTCTCTCTCCCAATCTCCTTCCTTCTCTCTCTCTCCCAATCTCCTTCCTTCTCTCTCTCCCAATTTCCTTCCCTTTCTCTCTCTCCCAATCTGCTTCCCACTCTCTCTCTCTCACAATCTCCTTCCCCCTCTGTCTCTCTCTCAATGTCCTTCCCTCTCTCTCACTCTCTCAATGTCCTTCCCTCTCTCTCTCTCTCTCTCTCTCTCAATGTCCTTCCCTCTCTCTCTCTCCCTCCCATCTCCTTCCCTCTCTCACTCTCCCCATCTCCTTACCTCTCTCTCTCTCCCCATCTCCTTCCCTCTCTCTCCCCATCTCCTTCCTACTCTCCCTCCCTCCCAATCTCCTTCCCTCTGTCTCTCTCCAAATCTTCTTCCCTTGCTCTCCCACCCAATCTCCTTCACTCCCTCTCACTCCCAATCTCCTTCACTCTCTCTCCCTCCCAATCTCCTTCACTCTCTCTCCCTCCCAATCTCCTTCACTCTCTCTCCCATTCTTCTTCCCTCCCTCTCTCTCCGTTTCCTTCTCTCCCTCTCTCCCCGTTTCCTTCCCTCCCTCTCTCTCCCAATTTCCATCCATATCTCTCTCTCAATCTCCTTCCCTCTCTCTCTCTCCCAATCTCCTTCCCACTCGTGCTCTCACTCCCAATCTCCTTCCCAATCTCTCTCTCCCAATCTCCTTCCCACTCTCTCTCTCCCAATCTCCTTCCCTCTCTGTCTCTCTCTCAATCTCCTTCCTTCTCTCTCACTCTCTCTCCCAATCTCCTTCCCACTCTCCCTCTCACTCCCAATCTCCTTCCCACTCTGTCTCTCACTCCCAATCTCCTTCCCACTCTCTCTCTCACTCCCAATCTCCTTCCCACTCTCTCTCTCCCAATCTCCTTCACACTCTCTCTCTCCCAATCTCCTTCCCTCTGCCTTTCTCCCCATCTCCTTCCCTCTGCCTCTCTCCCCATCCCCTTCCCTCTGCCTCTCTCCCCATCTCCTTCCCTCTGCCTCTCTCCCCATCTCCTTCCCTCTGCCGCTCTCCCCATCTCCTTCCCTCTGCCGCTCTCCCCATCTCCTTCCCTCTGCCGCTCTCCCCATCTCCTTCCCTCTCTCTCACTCCCCATTTCGTTCCCCCTCTCTCTCCCCATCTCCTTCCCTCTCACAGTCTCTCTCTCCGAATCTCCTTCCCTCTTTCTCTCCCTCTCTACGAATCTACTTCCCTCTCTCTGATTCGCTCCCAATCTCCTTCCCTCTCTCTCTCTCTCTCCCAACCTGCTTCCCACTCTCTCTCTCTCAATCTCCTTCCTACTCTGTCTCTCTCTCCAAATCTTCTTCCCTCCCGCTCCCTCCCAATCTCCTTCACTCTCTCTCCCATTCTCCTTCCCTCTCTCTCTCTCCCCATCTCCTTCCCTCTCTCTCTCTCCCCATCTCCTTACCTCTCTCTCTCTCCCCATCTCCTTACCTCTCTCTCCCCATCTCCTTCCCTCTCTCTCTCTCCCAATCTCCTTCCTTCTCTCTCTCCCAATTTCCTTCCCTTTCTCTCTCTCCCAATCTGCTTCCCACTCTCTCTCTCTCACAATCTCCTTCCCCCTCTGTCTCTCTCTCAATGTCCTTCCCTCTCTCTCTCTCTCTCAATGTCCTTCCCTCTCTCTCTCTCCCATCTCCTTCCCTCTCTCTCTCTCCCATCTCCTTCCCTCTCTCTCTCTCCCCATCTCCTTACCTCTCTCTCTCTCCCCATCTCCTTACCTCTCTCTCTCTCCCCATGTCCTTCCCTCTCTCTCTCTCCCATCTCCTTCCCTCTCTCTCTCTCCCCATCTCCTTACCTCTCCCTCCCTCCCAATCTCCTTCCCTCTGTCTCTCTCCAAATCTTCTTCCCTTCCTCTCCCACCCAATCTCCTTCACTCCCTCTCACTCCCAATCTCCTTCACTCTCTCTCCCTCCCAATCTCCTTCACTCTCTCTCTCATTCTTCTTCCCTCCCTCTCTCTCCGTTTCCTTCTCTCCCTCTCTCCCCGTTTCCTTCCCTCCCTCTCTCTCCCAATTTCCATCCATATCTCTCTCTCTCAATCTCCTTCCCTCTCTCTCTCTCCCAATCTCCTTACCACTCGCGCTCTCACTCCCAATCTCCTTCCCAATCTCCTTCCCAATCTCCTTCCCTCTCTGTCTCTCTCTCAATCTCCTTTCCTCTCTGTCTCTCTCTCAATCTCCTTCCTTCTCTCTCACTCTCTCTCCCAATCTCCTTCCCACTCTCCCTCTCACTCCCAATCTCCTTCCCACTCTCTCTCTCACTCCCAATCTCCTTCCCACTCTCTCTCTCACTCCCAATCTCCTTCCCACTCTCTCTCTCACTCCCAATCTCCTTCCCACTCTCTCTCTCACTCCCAATCTCCTTCCCACTCTCTCTCTCTCTCCCAATCTCCTTCACACTCTCTCTCTCCCAATCTCTTTCACACTCTCTCTCTCTCCCAATCTCCTTCCCTCCCTCTCTCTCCCAATCTCCTTCCCTCCCTCTCTCTCCCAATCTCCTTCCCTCCCTCTCTCTCCCAATCTCCTTCCCTCCCTCTCTCTCCCAATTACCTTCCCTCCCTCTCCCTCCAGTTTCTTTCCCTCCCATTTTCTCCGGGTTTCCGTCCCACCCTCTCGCCTTCCCTTGATCTCTCCCAATTTCCTTCCCTCTGCCTCTCTCCCCCTCTCCTTCCCTCTGCCTCTCGCCCCATCTCCTTCCCTCTGCCTCTCTCCCCATCTCCTTCCCTCTGCCTCTCTCCCCATCTCCTTCCCTCTGCCTCTCTCCCCATCTCCTTCCCTCTGCCTCTCTCCCCATCTCCTTCCCTCTGCCTCTCTCCCCATCTCCTTCCATCTGCCTCTCTCCCCATCTCCTTCCCTCTGCCTCTCTCTCCATCTCCTTCCCTCTGCCGCTCTCCCCATCTCCTTCCCTCTCTCTCACTCCCCATTTCGTTCCCTCTCTCTCTCTCCCCATCTCCTTCCCTATCTCTCTTTCCATCTCCTTCCCTCACTCTCTCTCACTCCCCATCTCCTTCCATCTCTCTCTCCCAATCTCCTTCCCTCTCTCTCTCTCCCAATCTCCTTCTCTCTCTCTCTCTCTCCCAATCTCCTTCCCTCTGCCTCTCTCCCCCTCTCCTTCCCTCTGCCTCTCGCCCCATCTCCTTCCCTCTGCCTCTCGCCCCATCTCCTTCCCTCTGCCTCTCGCCCCATCTCCTTCCCTCTGCCTCTCTCCCCATCTCCTTCCCTCTGCCTCTCTCCCCATCTCCTTCCCTCTGCCTCTCTCCCCATCTCCTTCCCTCTGCCTCTCTCCCCATCTCCTTCCCTCTGCCTCTCTCCCCATCTCCTTCCCTCTGCCTCTCTCCCCATCTCCTTCCCTCTGCCTCTCTCCCCATCTCCTTCCCTCTGACGCTCTCCCCATCTCCTTCCCTCTGCTGCTCTCCCCATCTCCTTCCCTCTCTCTCACTCCCCATTTCGTTCCCTCTCTCTCTCTCCCCATCTCCTTCCCTCTCTCTCTTTCCATCTCCTTCCCTCACTCTCTCTCACTCCCCATCTCCTTCCATCTCTCTCTCCCAATCTCCTTCCCTCTCTCTCTCTCCCAATCTCCTTCTCTCTCTCTCTCTCCCAATCTCCTTCTCTCTCTCTCTCTCCCCATCTCCTTCCCTCTGCCGCTCTCCCCATCTCCTTCCCTCTGCTGCTCTCCCCATCTCCTTCCCTCTCTCTCACTCCCCATTTCGTTCCCTCTCTCTCTCTCCCCATCTCCTTCCCTCTCTCTCTTTCCATCTCCTTCCCTCACTCTCTCTCTCACTCCCCATCTCCTTCCATCTCTCTCTCCCAATCTCCTTCCCTCTCTCTCTCTCCCAATCTCCTTCCCTCTCACAGTCTCTCTCTCCGAATCTCCTTCCCTCTTTCTCTCCCTCTCTACGAATCTACTTCCCTCTCTCTGATTCGCTCCCAATCTCCTTCCCTCTCTCTCTCTCTCCCAATCTGCTTCCCACTCTCTCTCTCTCAATCTCCTTCCTACTCTGTCTCTCTCTCCAAATCTTCTTCCCTCCCGCTCCCTCCCAATCTCCTTCACTCTCTCTCCCATTCTCCTTCCCTCCCTCTCAGTCCTCATTTCCTTCCCTCCATCTCTCCCCCCGTTTCCTTCCCACCCTCTCTCCTTCACTCTCTCTCCCTCTCAATCTCCTTCACTCTCTCTCCCATTCTTCTTCCCTCCCTCTCTCTCCGTTTCCTTCTCTCCCTCTCTCCCCGTTTCCTTCCCTCCCTCTCTCTCCCAATTTCCATCCATATCTCTCTCTCAATCTCCTTCCCTCTCTCTCTCTCCCAATCTCCTTCCCACTCGCGCTCTCACTCCCAATCTCCTTCCCAATCTCTCTCTCCGAATCTCCTTCCCACTCTCTCTCTCCCAATCTCCTTCCCTCTCTGTCTCTCTCTCAATCTCCTTCCTTCTCTCTCACTCTCTCTCCCAATCTCCTTCCCACTCTCCCTCTCACTCCCAATCTCCTTCACACTCTCTCTCTCCCAATCTCCTTCACACTCTCTCTCTCCCAATCTCCTTCCCTTCCTCTCTCTCCCAATCTCCTTCCCTCCCTCTCTCTCCCAATCTCCTTCCCTCCCTCTCTCTCCCAATTACCTTCCCTCCCTCTCCCTCCAGTTTCTTTCCCTCCCATTTTCTCCGGGTTTCCGTCCCACCCTCTCGCCTTCCCTTTATCTCTCCCAATTTCCTTCCCTCTGCCTCTCTCCCCCTCTCCTTCCCTCTGCCTCTCGCCCCATCTGCTTCCCTCTGCCTCTCTCCCCATCTCCTTCCCTCTGCCTCTCTCCCCATCTCCTTCCCTCTGCCTCTCTCCCCATCTCCTTCCCTCTGCCTCTCTCCCCATCTCCTTCCCTCTGCCTCTCTCCCCATCTCCTTCCCTCTGCCTCTCTCCCCATCTCCTTCCCTCTGCCTCACTACCCATCTCCTTCCCTCTGCCGCTCTCCCCATCTCCTTCCCTCTGCCGCTCTCCCCATCTCCTTCCCTCTCTCTCACTCCCCATTTCGTTCCCTCTCTCTCTCTCCCCATCTCCTTCCCTCTCTCTCTTTCCATCTCCTTCCCTCACTCTCTCTCACTCCCCATCTCCTTCCATCTCTCTCTCCCAATCTCCTTCCCTCGCTCTCTCTCCGAATCTCCTTCCCTCTTTCTCTCCCTCTCTACGAATCTCCTTCCCTCTCTCTGATACGCTCCCAATCTCCTTCCCTCTCTCTCTCTCTCTCCCAATCCCCTTCCGACTCTCTCTCTCTCCCGCAATCTCCTTCCTAGTCTCTCTCTCTCCCCCAATCTCCTTCCCTCTCGCTCTCTCTCCCCATCTCCTTCCCTCTCTCCCCATCTCCTTCCCTCTCTCCCCATCTCCCAAGCTCCTTCCCTCTCTCTCTCTCTCAATTTCCTTCCGTCTCTCTCTCTCTCAATTTCCTTCCGTCTCTCTCTCTCCCAATCTGCTTCCCACTCTCTCTCTCCCAATCTCCTTCCCTCTCTCTCTCTCTAGAAATATTCCTCCCTCCCTCTACTCCCAATCTCCTTCACTCTCTCTCCTTCCCAATCTCCTTCACTCTCTCTCCCATTCTCCTTCCCTCCCTCTCTGTCCCCGTTTCCTCCCCTCCATCTCTCACAATCTCCTTCCCTCCCTCTCTCCTAATTTCCATCGATCTCTCTCTCCCAATCTCCTTCTCTCTCTCTCTCCCAATCTATTTCCCTCTCTGTCTCCCTCCCATTCTCCTTCCCTCTCTCTCTCTCTCCCAATCTCCTTCCCCCTGTCTCTCTCCCAATCTCCTTCCCCCTCTCTCTCTCCCAATCTCCTTCCCCCTCTCTCTCTCCCAATCTCCTTCCCCCTCTCTCTCTCCCAATCTCCTTCCCCCTCTCTCTCTCCCAATCTCCATCCCCCTCACTCTCTCCCAATCTCCATCCCTCTCTCTCTCTCTCCCAATCTCCTTCCCACTCTGTCTCTCTCCCAATTTCCTTCCCCCTCTCTCTCTCTCTCTCAATGTCCTTCCCTCTCTCTCTCTGTCAATGTCCTTCCCTCTCTCTCTCCCAATCTCCTTCCCCCTCGCTCTCTCCCAATCTCCTTTCCTCTCTGTCTCTCGCCCAATCTCCCTCCCTCTCTGTCTCTTTCTCTCAATCTCTTTCTCTCAATCTCCTTCTCTCTCTCTCTCCCAATCTCCTTCCCTCTCTCTCCCAATCTCCTTCCCTCTCTCTCCCAATCTCCTTCCCTCTCTCTCCCAATCTCCTTCCCTCTCTCTCCCAATCTCCTTCCCTCTCTCTCCCAATCTCCTTCCCTCTCTCTCTCTCCCCATCTCCTTCCCTCTCACAATCTCCTTCCCTCCCTCGCTCCTTCCCTCTCTCTCCTAATTTCTATCCCTCTCTCTCTCCCAATCTCCTTCTCTCTCTCTCTCCCAATCTACATCCCTCTCTGTCTCTCTCCCAATCTCCTTCCCTCTCTCTCTCTCCCCATCTCCTTCCCTCTCTCTCTCTCACAATCTCCTTCCCTCCCTCTCTCCTAATTTCTATCCCTCTCTCTCTCCCAATCCCCTTCTCTCTCTCCCAATCTACATCCCCCTCTGACTCTCTCCCAATCTCCTTCCCCCTCTCTCTCTCACAATCTCCTTCCCCCTCGCTCTCTCACAATCTCCTTCCCCCTCGCTCTCTCACAATCTCCTTCTCCCCCTCTGTCTCTCTCCCAATCTCCTTCCCCCCCTCTGTCTCTCTCCCAATTTCCTTCCCCCTCTGTCTCTCTCTCAATGTCCTTCCCTCTCTCTCTCTCTCCCAATCTCCTTCCCTCTCTCTCTCTCCCAATCTCCTTCCCCCGCTCTCCACCAATCTCCTTTCCTCTGTCTCTCGCCCAATCTCCTTCCCTCTCTTTCTCTTTCTCTCAATCTCCTTGCCTCTCTCTCTCTCTCTCTCCCAATCTCCTTCCCACTCTCTCTCTCCCAATCTCCTTCCCACTCTCTCTCTCCTTCCCTCTCTCTCTCCCAATCTCCTTCCCTCTCTCTCTCCCAATCTCCTTCCCTCTCTCTCTCTCCCAATCTCCTTCCCTCTCTCTCTCTCCCAATCTCCTTCCCTCTCTCTCTCTCCCAATCTCCTTCCCTCTCTCTCTCTCCCAATCTCCTTCCCTCTCTCTCTCTCTCCATCTCCTTCCCTCTCTCTCTCTCCCCATCTCCTTCCCTCTCTCTCTCTCCCCATCTCCTTCCTTCTCTCTCTCCAAATCTTCTTCCCTCCCTCTCCCTCCCAATCTCCTTCACTCTCTCTCCCTCCCAATCTCCTTCACTCTCTCTCCCTCCCAATCTCCTTCACTCTCACTCCCATTCTCCTTCCATCCTTCTCACTCCCCATTTCCTTCCCTCCATCTCACTGCCCGTTTCCTTCCCTCCGTCTCTCCCAATCTGCTTCCCTCCCTCTCTCCTTCCCTCTCTCTCTCCTAATTTCTATCCCTCTCACTCTTTCTCTCTCCCAATCTGCTTTCCACACATTCTCTCTCCCAAACTCCTTCCCTCTCTCTCTCTCCCAATCTCCTTCCATCTCTCTCTCTCTCCAAATCTCCTTCACTCTCTCTCTCTCCCCCAAACTCCTTCCCTCTTCTCTCTCTGCCAATCTCCTTCCCTCTCTCTCGCTCTCCCAATCTCCTTCCCTCTCTGTCTCTCTCCCATTCTCCTTCCCTCTCTCTCTCTCCCAATCTCCTTCCCCCGTCTCTCTCCCAATCTCCTTCCCCCCTCTCTCTCCCAATCTCCATCCCCCTCTCTCTCTCTCAATCTCCTTCCCTCTCTGTCTCTCTCCCAATCTCCTTCCCCCTCTGTCTCTCTCTCAATGTCCTTCCCTCTCTCTCTCTCTCAGTGTCCTTCCCTCTCTGTCTCTCTCCCAATCTCCTTCCCTCTCTGTCTCTCTCTCAATGTCCTTCCCTCTCTGTCTCTCTCTCAATGTCCTTCCCTCTCTCTCTCTCTCTCCCAATCTCCTTCCCCCTCGCTCTCTCCCAATCTCCTTTCCTCTCTGTCTCTCACCCAATCTCCTTCCCTCTCAGTCTCTCGCCCAATCTCCTTCCCTCTCTGTCTCTTTCTCTCAATCTCCTTCCCTCTCTCTCTCTCTCTCTCCCAATCTCCTTCCCTCTCTCTCTCTCTCCTTCCCACTCTCTCTCTCCCAATCTCCTTCCCAATCTCTCTCTCGCGCAATCTCCTTCAATCTCTCTCTCTCCCAATCTCCTTCCCTCTCTCTCTCTCCCCATCTCCTTCCCTCTCTCTCTCTCCCCATCTCCTTCCCTCTCTCTCTCTCCCCATCTCCTTCCCTCTCTCTCTCTCCCCATCTCCTTCCCTCTCTCTCTCTCCCCATCTCCTTCCCTCTCTCTCTCTCCCCATCTCCTTCCCTCCCTCTCTCTCACCATCTCCTTCCCTCCCTCTCTCCTTCCCTCTCTCTCTCCTAATTTCTATCCCTCTCTCTCTCTCCCAATCTCCTTCTCTCTCTCTCCCAATCTACATCCCTCTCTGACTCCCTCCCATTCTCCTTCCCCCACTCTCTCTCCCAATCTCCTTCCCCCTCTCAGTCTCCCTCCCAATCTCCTTCCCCCTCTGTCTCTCTCTCAATGTCCTTTCCTTTCTCTCTTTCTATCTCTCCCAATGTCCTTCCCTCTCTCTCTCTCTCCCAATCTCCTTCCCCCTCGCTCTCTACCAATCTCCTTTCCTCTGTCTCTCGCCCAATCTCCTTCCCTCTCTGTCTCTCGCCCAATCTCCTTCCCTCTCTGTCTCTTTCTCCCAATCTCCTTCCCTCTCTGTCTCTTTCTCCCAATCTCCTTCCCTCTCTGTCTCTTTCTCCCAATCTCCTTCCCTCTCTGTCTCTTTCTCCCAATCTCCTTCCCTCTCTCTCTCTCCCAATCTCCTTCCCTCTCTCTCTCTCCCAATCTCCTTCCCTCTCTCTCTCTCCCAATCTCCTTCCCTCTCTCTCTCTCCCAATCTCCTTCCCTCTCTCTCTCTCCCAATCTCCTTCCCTCTCTCTCTCTCCCAATCTCCTTCCCTCTCTCTCTCTCCCAATCTCCTTCCCTCTCACTCTCTCCCAATCTCCTTCCCTCTCTCTCTCTCCCAATCTCCTTCCCTCTCCCTCTCTCCCAATCTCCTTCCCTCTCTCTCTCTCCCAATCTCCTTCCCACTCTCTCTCTCCCAATCTCCTTCCCCCTCTCTCTCTCCCAATCTCCTTCCCTGCCTCTCTCTCCCCATCTCCTTCCCTCTCTCTCTCTCCCCATCTCCTTCCCCCGCTCTCTACCAATCTCCTTTCCTCTGTCTCTCGCCCAATCTCCTTCCCTCTCTTTCTCTTTCTCTCAATCTCCTTGCCTCTCTCTCTCTCTCTCTCCCAATCTCCTTCCCACTCTCTCTCTCCCAATCTCCTTCCCACTCTCTCTCTCCTTCCCTCTCTCTCTCCCAATCTCCTTCCCTCTCTCTCTCCCAATCTCCTTCCCTCTCTCTCTCTCCCAATCTCCTTCCCTCTCTCTCTCTCCCAATCTCCTTCCCTCTCTCTCTCTCCCAATCTCCTTCCATCTCTCTCTCTCTCCCAATCTCCTTCACTCTCTCTCTCTCTCCCCCAAACTCCTTCCCTCTTCTCTCTCTGCCAATCTCCTTCCCTCTCTCTCGCTCTCCCAATCTCCTTCCCTCTCTGTCTCTCTCCCAATCTCCTTCCCTCTCTGTCTCTCTCCCATTCTCCTTCCCTCTCTCTCTCTCACTCCCAATCTCCTTCCCCCTGTCTCTCTCCCAATCTCCTTCCCCCCCTCTCTCTCCCAATCTCCATCCCCCTCTCTCTCTCTCAATCTCCTTCCCTCTCTGTCTCTCTCCCAATCTCCTTCCCCCTCTGTCTCTCTCTCAATGTCCTTCCATCTCTCTCTCTCTCTCAGTGTCCTTCCCTCTCTGTCTCTCTCCCAATCTCCTTCCCCCTCTGTCTCTCTCTCAATGTCCTTCCCTCTCTCTCTCTCCCTCCCAATCTCCTTCCCCCTCTGTCTCTCTCTCAATGTCCTTTCCTTTCTCTCTTTCTCTCTCTCCCAATGTCCTTCCCTCTCTCTCTCTCCCAATCTCCTTCCCCCTCGCTCTCTACCAATCTCCTTTCCTCTGTCTCTCGCCCAATCTCCTTCCCTCTCTGTCTCTTTCTCCCAATCTCCTTCCCTCTCTGTCTCTTTCTCCCAATCTCCTTCCCTCTCTGTCTCTTTCTCCCAATCTCCTTCCCTCTCTGTCTCTTTCTCCCAATCTCCTTCCCTCTCTGTCTCTTTCTCCCAATCTCCTTCCCTCTCTGTCTCTTTCTCCCAATCTCCTTCCCTCTCTCTCTCTCCCAATCTCCTTCCCTCTCTCTCTCTCCCAATCTCCTTCCCTCTCTCTCTCTCCCAATCTCCTTCCCTCTCTCTCTCTCCCAATCTCCTTCCCTCTCTCTCTCTCCCAATCTCCTTCCCTCTCTCTCTCTCCCAATCTCCTTCCCTCTCTCTCTCTCCCAATCTCCTTCCCTCTCTCTCTCTCCCAATCTCCTTCCCTCTCTCTCTCTCCCAATCTCCTTCCCTCTCCCTCTCTCCCAAACTCCTTCCCTCTCTCTCTCTCCCAATCTCCTTCCCACTCTCTCTCTCCCAATCTCCTTCCCCCTCTCTCTCTCCCAATCTCCTTCCCTGCCTCTCTCTCCCCATCTCCTTCCCTCTCTCTCTCTCCCAATCTCCTTCCCTCTCTCTCTCTCCCAATCTCCTTCCCCCGCTCTCTACCAATCTCCTTTCCTCTGTCTCTCGCCCAATCTCCTTCCCTCTCATTCTCTTTCTCTCAATCTCCTTGCCTCTCTCTCTCTCTCTCTCCCAATCTCCTTCCCACTCTCTCTCTCCCAATCTCCTTCCCACTCTCTCTCTCCTTCCCTCTCTCTCTCCCAATCTCCTTCCCTCTCTCTCTCCCAATCTCCTTCCCTCTCTCTCTCCCAATCTCCTTCCCTCTCTCTCTCTCCCAATCTCCTTCCCTCTCTCTCTCTCCCAATCTCCTTCCCTCTCTCTCTCTCCCAATCTCCTTCCCTCTCTCTCTCTCCCAATCTCCTTCCCTCTCTCTCTCTCCCAATCTCCTTCCCTCTCTCTCTCTCCCAATCTCCTTCCCTCTCTCTCTCTCCCAATCTCCTTCCCTCTCTCTCTCTCTCCATCTCCTTCCCTCTCTCTCTCTCCCCATCTCCTTCCCTCTCTCTCTCTCCCCATCTCCTTCCCTCTCTCTCTCCAAATCTTCTTCCCTCCCTCTCCCTCCCAATCTCCTTCACTCTCTCTCCCTCCCAATCTCCTTCACTCTCTCTCCCATTCTCCTTCCCTCCTTCTCACTCCCCATTTCCTTCCCGCCATCTCACTGCCCGTTTCCTTCCCTCCGTCTCTCCCAATCTGCTTCCCTCCCTCTCTCCTTCCCTCTCTCTCTCCTAATTTCAATCCCTCTCACTCTTTCTCTCTCCCAATCTGCTTTCCACACATTCTCTCTCCCAATCTCCTTCCATCTCTCTCTCTCTCCCAATCTCCTTCACTCTCTCTCTCTCTCCCCCAAACTCCTTCCCTCTTCTCTCTCTGCCAATCTCCTTCCCTCTCTCTCGCTCTCCCAATCTCCTTCCCTCTCTGTCTCTCTCCCATTCTCCTTCCCTCTCTGTCTCTCTCCCATTCTCCTTCCCTCTCTCTCTCTCTCTCCCAATCTCCTTCCCCCTGTCTCTCTCCCAATCTCCTTCCCCCCCTCTCTCTCCCAATCTCCATCCCCCTCTCTCTCTCTCAATCTCCTTCCCTCTCTGTCTCTCTCCCAATCTCCTTCCCCCTCTGTCTCTCTCTCAATGTCCTTCCCTCTCTCTCTCTCTCAGTGTCCTTCCCTCTCTGTCTCTCTCCCAATCTCCTTCCCCCTCTGTCTCTCTCTCAATGTCCTTCCCTCTCTCTCTCTCTCCCAATCTCCTTCCCCCTCGCTCTCTCCCAATCTCCTTTCCTCTCTGTCTCTCACCCAATCTCCTTCCCTCTCAGTCTCTCGCCCAATCGCCTTCCCTCTCTGTCTCTTTCTCTTAATCTCCTTCCCTCTCTCTCTCTCTCTCTCCCAATCTCCTTCCCTCTCTCTCTCTCCTTCCCACTCTCTCTCTCCCAATCTCCTTCCCAATCTCTCTCTCGCGCAATCTCCTTCAATCTCTCTCTCTCCCAATCTCCTTCCCTCTCTCTCTCTCCCCATCTCCTTCCCTCTCTCTCTCTCCCCATCTCCTTCCCTCTCTCTCTCTCCCCATCTCCTTCCCTCCCTCTCTCTCCCCATCTCCTTCCCTCCCTCTCTCCCCATCTCCTTCCCTCCCTCTCTCCTTCCCTCTCTCTCTCCTAATTTCTATCCCTCTCTCTCTCTCCCAATCTCCTTCTCTCTCTCTCCCAATCTACATCCCTCTCTGACTCCCTCCCATTCTCCTTCCCCCACTCTCTCTCCCAATCTCCTTCCCCCTTTCAGTCTCCCTCCCAATCTCCTTCCCCCTCTGTCTCTCTCTCAATGTCCTTTCCTTTCTCTCTTTCTCTCTCTCCCAATGTCATTCCCTCTCTCTCTCTCTCCCAATCTCCTTCCCCCTCGCTCTCTACCAATCTCCTTTCCTCTGTCTCTCGCCCAATCTCCTTCCCTCTCTGTCTCTTTCTCCCAATCTCCTTCCCTCTCTGTCTCTTTCTCCCAATCTCCTTCCCTCTCTGTCTCTTTCTCCCAATCTCCTTCCCTCTCTGTCTCTTTCTCCCAATCTCCTTCCCTCTCTCTCTCTCCCAATCTCCTTCCCTCTCTCTCTCTCTCCCAATCTCCTTCCCTCTCTCTCTCTCCCAATCTCCTTCCCTCTCTCTCTCTCCCAATCTCCTTCCCTCTCTCTCTCTCCCAATCTCCTTCCCTCTCCCTCTCTCCCAATCTCCTTCCCTCTCTCTCTCTCCCAATCTCCTTCCCACTCTCTCTCTCCCAATCTCCTTCCCCCTCTCTCTCTCCCAATCTCCTTCCCTGCCTCTCTCTCCCCATCTCCTTCCCTCTCTCTCTCTCCCAATCTCCTTCCCTCTCTCTCACCCATCTCCTTCCCTCTCTCTCACCCATCTCCTTCCCTCTCTCTCACCCATCTCCTTCCCTCTCTCTCCCCATCTCCTTCCCTCTCTCTCTCTCTCCCAATCTCCATCCCCCTGTCTCTCTCCCAATCTCCTTCCCCCTCTCTCTCTCCCAATCTCCTTCCCCCTCTCTCTCTCCCAATCTCCTTCCCCCTCTCTCTCTCCCAATCTCCTTCCCCCTCTCTCTCTCCCAATCTCCTTGCCCCTCTCTCTCTCCCAATCTCCTTGCCCCTCTCTCTCTCCCAATCTCCTTCCCCCTCTCTCTCTCCCAATCTCCTTCCCCCTCTCTCTCTCCCAGTCTCCTTCCCCCTCTCTCTCTCCCAATCTCCGTCCCCCTCACTCTCTCCCAATCTCCTTCCCACTCTGTCTCTCTCCCAATTTCCTTCCCCCTCTCTCTCTCTCTCAATGTCCTTCCCTCTCTCTCTCTCCCAATCTCCTTCCCCCTCGCTCTCTCCCAATCTCCTTTCCTCTCTGTCTCTCGCCCAATCTCCCTCCCTCTCTGTCTCTTTCTCTCAATCTCCTTCCCTCTCTCTCTCCCAATCTCCTTCCCACTCTCTCTCTCCTTCCCACTCTCTCTCTCCGAATCTCCTTCCCAATCTCCTTCAATCTCTCTCTCTCCCAATCTCCTTCCCTCTCTCTCCCAATCTCCTTCCCTCTCTCTCCCAATCTCCTTCCCTCTCTCTCTCTCCCCATCTCCTTCCCTCTCTCAATCTCCTTCCCTCCCTCTCTCCTTCCCTCTCTCTCCTAATTTCTATCCCTCTCTCTCTCCCAATCTCCTTCTCTCTCTCTCTCCCAATCTACATCCCTCTCTGTCTCTCTCCCAATCTCCTTCCCTCTCTCTCTCTCCCATCTCCTTCCCTCTCTCTCTCTCACAATCTCCTTCCCTCCCTCTCTCCTAATTTCTATCCCTCTCTCTCCCAATCCCCTTCTCTCTCTCCCAATCTACATCCCTCTCTCTCTCTCACAATCTCCTTCCCCCTCGCTCACTCGCAATCTCCTTCCCCCCTCTGTCTCTCTCCCAATCTCCTTCCCCCCCTCTGTCTCTCTCCCAATTTCCTTCCCCCTCTGTCTCTCCCTCAATGTCCTTCCCTCTCTGTCTCTCTCGCAATCTCCTTCCCTCTCTCTCTCTCACAATCTCCTTCCCCCGCTCTCTACCAATCTCCTTTCCTCTGTCTCTCGCCCAATCTCCTTCCCTCTCTTTCTCTTTCTCTCAATCTCCTTGCCTCTCTCTCTCTCTCTCTCCCAATCTCCTTCCCACTCTCTCTCTCCCAATCTCCTTCCCACTCTCTCTCTCCTTCCCACTTTCTCTCTCCTTCCCTCTCTCTCTCCCAATCTCCTTCCGTCTCTCTCTCCCAATCTCCTTCCCTCTCTCTCTCTCCCAATCTCCTTCCCTCTCTCTCTCTCCCAATCTCCTTCCCTCTCTCTCTCTCTCCCAATCTCCTTCCCTCTCTCTCTCTCTCCATCTCCTTCCCTCTCTCTCTCTCTCCATCTCCTTCCCTCTCTCTCTCTCTCCCATCTCCTTCCCTCTCTCTCTCTCCCCATCTCCTTCCCTCTCTCTCTCTCCCCATCTCCTTCCCTCTCTCTCTCTCCCCATCTCCTTCCCTCTCTCTCTCCAAATCTTCTTCCCTCCCTCTCCCTCCCAATCTCCTTCACTCTCTCTCCCCCCCAATCTCCTTCACTCTCTCTCCCTCCCAATCTCCTTCACTCTCTCTCCCATTCTCCTTCCCTCCTTCTCACTCCCCATTTCCTTCCCTCCATCTCACTGCCCCTTTCCTTCCCTCCGTCTCTCCCAATCTGCTTCCCTCCCTCTCTCCTTCCCTCTCTCTCTCCTAATTTCTATCCCTCTCACTCTTTCTCTCTCCCAATCTGCTTTCCACACATTCTCTCTCCCAAACTCCTTCCCTCTCTCTCTCTCCCAATCTCCTTCACTCTCTCTCTCTCTCCCCCAAACTCCTTCCCTCTTCTCTCTCTGCCAATCTCCTTCCCTCTCTCTCGCTCTCCCAATCTCCTTCCCTCTCTGTCTCTCTCCCATTCTCCTTCCCTCTCTCTCTCTCTCTCCCAATCTCCTTCCCCCTGTCTCTCTCCCAATCTCCTTCCCCCCCTCTCTCTCCCAATCTCCATCCCCCTCGCTCTCTCTCAATCTCCTTCCCTCTCTGTCTCTCTCCCAATCTCCTTCCCCCTCTGTCTCTCTCTCAATGTCCTTCCCTCTCTCTCTCTCTCTGTCCTTCCCTCTCTGTCTCTCTCCCAATCTCCTTCCCCCTCTGTCTCTCTCTCAATGTCCTTCCCTCTCTCTCTCTCTCTCCCAATCTCCTTCCCCCTCGCTCTCTCCCAATCTCCTTCCCTCTCAGTCTCTCGCCCAATCTCCTTCCCTCTCTGTCTCTTTCTCTCAATCTCCTTCCCTCCCTCTCTCTCTCTCTCTCTCCCAATCTCCTTCCCACTCTCTCTCTCCTTCCCACTCTCTCTCTCCCAATCTCCTTCCCAATCTCTCTCTCGCCCAATCTCCTTCAATCTCTCTCTCTCCCAATCTCTTTCCCTCTCTCTCTCTCCCCATCTCCTTCCCTCTCTCTCTTTCCCCATCTCCTTCCCTCCCTCTCTCTCCCCATCTCCTTCCCCCCCTCTCTCTCCCAATCTCCATCCCCCTCTCTCTCTCTCAATCTCCCTCCCTCTCTGTCTCTCTCCCAATCTCCTTCCCCCTCTGTCTCTCTCTCAATGTCCTTCCCTCTCTCTCTCTCTCAGTGTCCTTCCCTCTCTCTCTCTCTCAGTGTCCTTCCCTCTCTCTCTCTCTCCCAATCTCCTTCCCCCTCTGTCTCTCTCTCAATGTCCTTCCCTCTCTCTCTCTCTCTCCCAATCTCCTTCCCCCTCGCTCTCTCCCAATCTCCTTCCCTCTCAGTCTCTCGCCCAATCTCCTTCCCTCTCTGTCTCTTTCTCTCAATCTCCTTCCCTCTCTCTCTCTCTCTCCCAATCTCCTTCCCCCTCGCTCTCTCCCAATCTCCTTCCCTCTCAGTCTCTCGCCCAATCTCCTTCCCTCTCTGTCTCTTTCTCCCAATCTCCTTCACTCTCTTTCCCATTCTCCTTCCCTCCCTCTCTGTCCCCGTTTCCTTCAGTCCATCTCTCTCCCCGTTTCCATCCCTCCGTCTCTCACAATCTCCTTCCCTCTGTCTCTCCCTCTCTCTCTCCCAATCTCCTTCTCTCTCTCTCTCTCCCAATCTACTTCCCTCTCTGTCTCTCCCAATCTCCTTCCCTCTCTGTCTCTCCCAATCTCCTTCCCTCTCTCTCTCTCCCAATCTCCTTCCCTCTCTCTCTCTCCCAATCTCCTTCCCTCTCTCTCTCTCCCAATCTCCTTCCCTCTCTCCCAATCTCCTTCCCTCTCTCTCTCTCCCAATCTCCTTCCCCCTCTCTCTCTCCCAATCTCCTTCCCTGCCTCTCTCTCCCCATCTCCTTCCCTCTCTCTCTCTCCCAATCTCCTTCCCTCCCTCTCTCTCGCAATCTCCTTCCCTCCATCTCTCTCCAAATCTCCTTCCCTCCATCTCTCTCCCAATATCCTTCCCTCTCTCTCTCTCCCAATATCCTTCCCTCCCTCTCTCTCCCAGTCACCTTCCCTCGCGTTTCTTTCCCTCTGACTCTCTCCCCATCTCCTTCCCTCTGCCTCTCTCCCCATCTCCTTCCCTTTGCCTCGCTCCCCATCTCCTTCCCTCTCTCTCTCTCCCAATCTCCTTCCCTCTTCTCTCTCTCCCAATCTCCTTCCCTCTCACTCTCTCCCAATATCCTTCCCTCCCTCTCTCTCCCAATATCCTTCCCTCCCTCTCTCTCCCAGTCACCTTCCCTCGCGTTTCTTTCCCTCTGACTCTCTCCCCATCTCCTTCCCTCTGCCTCTCTCCCCATCTCCTTCCCTTTGCCTCGCTCCCCATCTCCTTCCCTCTCTCTCTCTCCCAATCACCTTCCCTCTTCTCTCTCTCCCAATCTCCTTCCCTCTCTCTCTCTCTCCCAATCTCTTTCCCTCTCTCTCTCTCTCCCAATCTCCTTCCCTCTCTCTCTCTCTCCCAATCTCCTTCCCTCTCTCTCTCTCTCCCAATCTCCTTCCCTCTCTATCTCTCTCCCAATCTCCTTCCCTCTCTATCTCTCTCCCAATCTCCTTCCCTCTCTCTCTCTCTCCCAATCTCCTTCCCTCTCTCTCTCTCTCCCAATCTCCTTCCCTCTCTCTCTCTCTCCCAATCTCCTTCCCTCTCTCTCTCTCTCCCAATCTCCTTCCCTCTCTCTCTCTCTCCCAATCTCCTTCCCTCTCTCTCTCTCTCCCAATCTCCTTCCCTCTCTCTCTCCCAATCTCCTTCCCTCTCTCTCTCTCTCCCAATCTCCTTCCCTCTCTCTCTCTCTCCCAATCTCCTTCCCTCTCTCTCTCTCTCCCCCATTCTCCTTCCCCCCCTCTCTCTCTCCCATTCTCCTTCCCCCCCTCTCTCTCACAATCTCCTTCCCCCTCGCTCTCTCACAATCTCCTTCCCCCTCTCTGTCTCTCTCCCAATCTCCTTCCCTCTCTGTCTCTCTCTCAATGTCCTTCCCTCTCTCTCTTTCTCTCTCTCTCAATGTCCTTCCCTCTCTCTCTCTCTCTCCCAATCTCCTTCCCTCTCTCTCTCTCTCTCCCAATCTCCTTCCCCCTCGCTCTCTACCAATCTCCTTCCCTCTCTCTCTCTCTCCCAATCTCCTTCCCTCTTCTCTCCCTGCCAATCTCCTTCCCTCTCTCTCTCTCCCAATCTCCTTTCCTCTCTCTCCCAATCTCCTTGCCTCTCTCTCTCTCTCTCTCCCAATCTCCTTCCCTCTCTCTCTCCCAGTCTCCTTCCCTCTCTCTCTCCCAATCTCCTTCCCTCTCTGTTTCTCTCTCAATGTCCTTCCCTCTCTCTCTCTCTCCCTCAATGTCCTTCCCTCTCTCTCTCTCTCCCTCAATGTCCTTCCCTCTCTGACTCTCGCCCAAACTACTTCCCTCTCTGTCTCTCTCTCAATCTCCTTCACTCTCTCTCTCTCTCTCTCCCAATTTCCTTCCCACTCTCTCTCTCCCAATCTCCTTCCCACTCTCTCTCTCTCCCAATCTCCTTCCCTCCCTCTCTCTCCCAATCTCCTTCCCTCCATCTCTCTCCCAATCTCCTTCCCTCCCTCTCTCTCCCAATATCCTTCCCTCCCTCTCTCTCCCAGTCACCTTCCCTCGCGTTTCTTTCCCTCCCACTCTCTCCCCGTTCCCGTCCCTCCGTCTCACCTTCCCTATCTCTCTCCCAATTTGCTTCCCTCTGCCTCTCTCCCCCTCTCCTTCCCTCTGCCTCTCTCCCTCTCTCCTTCCCTCTACCTCTCTCCTTCCCTCTGACTCTCTCCCCATCTCCTTCCCTCTGCCTCTCTCCCCATCACCTTCCCTTTGCCTCGCTCCCCATCGCCTTCCCTCTCTCTCTCTCCCCATCTCCTTCCATCTCTCCCTCTCCATCTCCTTCCCTCTCTCTCTCCCAATCTCCCTCCCTCTCTCTCTCTCCCAATCTCCCTCCCTCTCTCTCTCTCCCAATTTCCCTCACTCCCAATCTCCTTCCATCTCTCTCTCTCTCCCAATCTCCTTCCTTCTCTCTCTCTCCCAATCTCCTTCCCACTCTCTCTCTCCCAATCTCCTTCTTTCCCCCTCTCTCTCCCAATCTCCCTCCCTCTCTCTCTCTCTCTCAATCTCCTTCCCACTCCCTCTCTCTCCCAATCTCCTTCCCTATCTCTCTCTCCCAATCTCCTTCACACTCTCTCTCTCTCAATCTCCTTCCCCTCTCTCTCTCTCCAAATCTTCTTCCATCCCTCTCCCTCCCAATCTCCTTCGCACTCTCTCCCTCCCAATCTCCTTCACTCTCTTTCCCATTCTCCTTCCCTCCCTCTCTGTCCCCGTTTCCTTCAGTCCATCTCTCTCCCCGTTTCCATCCCTCCGTCTCTCGGAATCTCCTTCCCTCTGTCTCTCCCTCTCTCTCTCCCAATCTCCTTCTCTCTCTCTCTCTCCCAATCTACTTCCCTCTCTGTCTCTCTCCCATTCTCCTTCCATCTCTCTCTCTCCCCATCTCCTTCCCTCTCTCTATCTCTCTCTCTCCCAATTTCCTTCCCTTTCTCGCTCTCCCAATCTCCTTCCCTCTCTCTCCCTCCCAATCTTCATCCCCCTCTCTCTCTCTCCTAATCTCCTTCCAGCTCTCTCTCTCCCCATCTCCTTCCCTCTCTCTCTCTTTCTCTCCCAATCTCCTTCCCTCTCTCTCTCTTTCTCTCCCAATCTCCTTCCCTCTCTCTCTCTTTCTCTCCCAATCTCCTTCCCTCTCTCTCTCTTTCTCTCCCAATCTCCTTCCCTCTCTCTCTCTTTCTCTCCCAATCTCCTTCTCTCTCTCTCTCTTTCTCCCCCAATCTCCTTCCCCCTCTCTCTCTCTCCCAATCTTCTTCCCTCACTCTTTCCCTCCCTCTCTCTCTCGTTTGCTTACCTCCCTCTCTCCTTCCCTCTCTCTCACCCATCTCCTTCCCTCTCTCTCCCCATCTCCTTCCCTCTCTCTCCCCATCTCCTTCCCTCTGTCTCCCCATCTCCTTCCCTCTCTCTCCCCATCTCCTTCCCGCTCACTCTCTCCCAATCTCTTTCCCTCGCTCTCTCTCCCAATCTCCTTACCTCTCTCTCCCAATTTCCTTCCCTCTCTCTCCCAATTTCCTTCCCTCTCTCTCCCAATCTCCTTCCCCCTCTCTCCCAATCTCCTTCCCCCTCTCTCCCAATCTCCTTCCCCCTCTCTCTCTCCGAATCTCCTTCCCTCTCTCCCTCTCTCTATTTCCTTCCCTCTCTCTCCCAATCTCCTTCCCTCTCTCTCCCCATCTCCTACCCTCCCTCTCTCCCCATCTCCTACCCTCCCTCTCTCCCAATCTCCTTCCCTCCCTCTCTCCCAATCTCCTTCCCTCCCTCTCTCCCAATCTCCTTCCCTCCCTCTCTCCCAATCTCCTTCCCTCCCTCTCTCCCAATATCCTTCCCTCCCTCTCTCCCAATATCCTTCCCTCCCTCTCTCCCAATATCCTTCCCTCCCTCTCTCCCAATATCCTTCCCTCCCTCTCTCCCACATCTCCTTCCCTGCCTCTCTCCCACATCTCCTTCCCTGCCTCTCTCCCACATCTCCTTCCCTGTCTCTCTCCCACATCTCCTTCCCTGTCTCTCTCTCCCATCTCCTTCCCTGTCTCTCTCTCCCATCTCCTTCCCTGTCTCTCTCCCCATCTCCTTCCCTCCCTCTCTCCCAATCTCCTACCATCCCTCTCTACCCATCTCCTTCCCTCCCTCTCTCTCGCCATCTCCTTCCCTCCCTCTCTCTCCCCATCTCCTTCCCTCCCTCTCTCTCCCCATCTCCATCCCTCCCTCTCTCTCCCCATCTCCTTCCCTCCCTCTCTCTCCCCATCTCCTTCCCTCCCTCTCCCCATCTCCTTCCCTCCCTCTCCCCATCTCCTTCCCTCCCTCTCCCCATCTCCTTCCCTCCCTCTCCCCATCTCCTTCCCTCCCTCTCCCCATCTCCTTCCCTCCCTCTCCCCATCTCCTTCCCTCCCTCTCCACATCTCCTTCCCTCCCTCTCCACATCTCCTTCCCTCCCTCTCCCCATCTCCTTCCCTCCCTCTCCCCATCTCCTTCCCTCTCTCCCTCTCCCAATCTCCTTCCCTCTCTCCCTCTCCCAATCTCCTTCCCCCTCTCTCTCCCAATCTCATTCCCCCTCTCTCTCCCAATCTCATTCCCCCTCTCTCTCCCAATCTCCTTCCCCCTCTCTCTCCCAATCTCCTTCCCCCACTCTCTCTCCCAATCTTCTTCCCTCTCTCTCTCTCCCAATCTCCTTCCCTCTCTCTCTCTCTCTCCCAATCTCCTTCCCTCTCTCTCTCTCCCAATCTCCTTCCCTCTCTCTCTCTCCCAATCTCCTTCCCTATCTCTCTCTCCCAATCTCCTTCACACTCTCTCTCTCTCAATCTCCTTCCCCTCTCTCTCTCTCCAAATCTTCTTCCATCCCTCTCCCTCCCAATCTCCTTCGCACTCTCTCCCTCCCAATCTCCTTCACTCTCTTTCCCATTCTCCTTCCCTCCCTCTCTGTCCCCGTTTCCTTCAGTCCATCTCTCTCCCCGTTTCCATCCCTCCGTCTCTCGGAATCTCCTTCCCTCTGTCTCTCCCTCTCTCTCTCCCAATCTCCTTCTCTCTCTCTCTCTCCCAATCTACTTCCCTCTCTGTCTCTCTCCCATTCTCCTTCCATCTCTCTCTCTCCCCATCTCCTTCCCTCTCTCTATCTCTCTCTCTCCCAATTTCCTTCCCTTTCTCTCTCTCCCAATCTCCTTCCCTCTCTCTCCCTCCCAATCTTCATCCCCCTCTCTCTCTCTCCTAATCTCCTTCCAGCTCTCTCTCTCCCCATCTCCTTCCCTCTCTCTCTCTTTCTCTCCCAATCTCCTTCCCTCTCTCTCTCTTTCTCTCCCAATCTCCTTCCCTCTCTCTCTCTTTCTCTCCCAATCTCCTTCCCTCTCTCTCTCTTTCTCTCCCAATCTCCTTCCCTCTCTCTCTCTTTCTCTCCCAATCTCCTTCTCTCTCTCTCTCTTTCTCCCCCAATCTCCTTCCCCCTCTCTCTCTCTCCCAATCTTCTTCCCTCACTCTTTCCCTCCCTCTCTCTCTCGTTTGCTTACCTCCCTCTCTCCTTCACTCTCTCTCACCCATCTCCTTCCCTCTCTCTCCCCATCTCCTTCCCTCTCTCTCCCCATCTCCTTCCCTCTGTCTCCCCATCTCCTTCCCTCTCTCTCCCCATCTCCTTCCCGCTCACTCTCTCCCAATCTCTTTCCCTCGCTCTCTCTCCCAATCTCCTTACCTCTCTCTCCCAATTTCCTTCCCTCTCTCTCCCAATTTCCTTCCCTCTCTCTCCCAATCTCCTTCCCCCTCTCTCCCAATCTCCTTCCCCCTCTCTCCCAATCTCCTTCCCCCTCTCTCTCTCCGAATCTCCTTCCCTCTCTCCCTCTCTCTATTTCCTTCCCTCTCTCTCCCAATCTCCTTCCCTCTCTCTCCCCATCTCCTACCCTCCCTCTCTCCCCATCTCCTACCCTCCCTCTCTCCCAATCTCCTTCCCTCCCTCTCTCCCAATCTCCTTCCCTCCCTCTCTCCCAATCTCCTTCCCTCCCTCTCTCCCAATCTCCTTCCCTCCCTCTCTCCCAATATCCTTCCCTCCCTCTCTCCCAATATCCTTCCCTCCCTCTCTCCCAATATCCTTCCCTCCCTCTCTCCCAATATCCTTCCCTCCCTCTCTCCCACATCTCCTTCCCTGCCTCTCTCCCACATCTCCTTCCCTGCCTCTCTCCCACATCTCCTTCCCTGTCTCTCTCCCACATCTCCTTCCCTGTCTCTCTCTCCCATCTCCTTCCCTGTCTCTCTCTCCCATCTCCTTCCCTGTCTCTCTCCCCATCTCCTTCCCTCCCTCTCTCCCAATCTCCTACCATCCCTCTCTACCCATCTCCTTCCCTCCCTCTCTCTCGCCATCTCCTTCCCTCCCTCTCTCTCCCCATCTCCTTCCCTCCCTCTCTCTCCCCATCTCCATCCCTCCCTCTCTCTCCCCATCTCCTTCCCTCCCTCTCTCTCCCCATCTCCTTCCCTCCCTCTCCCCATCTCCTTCCCTCCCTCTCCCCATCTCCTTCCCTCCCTCTCCCCATCTCCTTCCCTCCCTCTCCCCATCTCCTTCCCTCCCTCTCCCCATCTCCTTCCCTCCCTCTCCACATCTCCTTCCCTCCCTCTCCACATCTCCTTCCCTCCCTCTCCCCATCTCCTTCCCTCCCTCTCCCCATCTCCTTCCCTCTCTCCCTCTCCCAATCTCCTTCCCTCTCTCCCTCTCCCAATCTCCTTCCCCCTCTCTCTCCCAATCTCATTCCCCCTCTCTCTCCCAATCTCATTCCCCCTCTCTCTCCCAATCTCCTTCCCCCTCTCTCTCCCAATCTCCTTCCCCCACTCTCTCTCCCAATCTTCTTCCCTCTCTCTCTCTCCCAATCTCCTTCCCTCTCTCTCTCTCTCTCCCAATCTCCTTCCCTCTCTCTCTCTCCCAATCTCCTTCCCTCTCTCTCTCTCCCAATCTCCTTCCCTCTGTCTCTCTCCCAATCTCCTTCCCTCTCTCTCTCTCCCAATCTCCTTCCCTCTCTCTCTCTCCCAATCTCCTTCCCTCTCTCTCTCTCCCAATCTCCTTCCCTCTCTCTCTCTCCCAATCTCCTTCCCTCTCTCTCTCTCCCAATCTCCTTCCCTCTCTCTCTCTCCCAATCTCCTTCCCTCTCTCTCTCTCCCAATCTCCTTCCCTCTCTCTCTCTCCCAATCTCCTTCCCTCTCTCTCTCTCCCAATCTCCTTCACTCTCTCTCTCTCCCAATCTCCTTCCCTCTCTCTCTTTTTCTCTCCCAATCTCCTTCCCTCTCTCTCTCTCCCAATCTCCTTACCTCTCTCTCTCTCTCTCCCAATCTCCTTCCCTCTCTCTCACCCATCTCCTTCCCTCTCTCTCTCCATTCTCCTTCCCTCTCTCTCTCCATTCTCCTTCCCTCTCTCTCTCCATTCTCCTTCCCTCTCTCTCCACATCTCCTTCCCTCTCTCTCCCCATCTCCTTCCCTCTCTCTCCCCATCTCCTTCCCTCTCTCTCCCCATCTCCTTCCCTCTCTCTCCCCATCTCCTTCCCTCTCTCTCCCCATCTCCTACCCTCTCTCTCCCCATCTCCTTCCCTCTCTCTCCCCATCTCCTTCCCCTTCTCTCCCCATCTCCTACCCACTCTCTCCCCATGTCCTACCCACTCTCTCCCCATGTCCTACCCACTCTCTCCCCATCTCCTACCCACTCTCTCCCCATCTCCTACCCACTCTCTCCCCATCTCCAACCCTCTCTCTCTCTCAATCTCCTTCCCTCTCTCTCTCGCCCAATCTCCTTCCCTCTCGCCCTCTCCCAATCTCCTTCCCTCTCGCCCTCTCCCAATCTCCTTCCCTCTCGCCCTCTCTCTATTTCCTTCAACCTGTCTCTCCCATTCTCCTTCCCTCTCTCTCTCTCTCCCAATCTCCTTCCCTCTCTCTCTCTCCCACCCAATCTCCTTCCCTCTCTCTCTCTCTCCCAATCTCCTTCTCTCTCTCTCTCTCTCCCAATCTCCTTCCCTCTCTCTCTCTCTCCCAATCTCCTTCCCTCTCTCTCTCTCTCTCCCAATCTCCTTCCCTCTCTGACTCTCTCCCATTCTCCTTCCCCCCCCCCTCTCTCCCAATCTCCTTTCCCTCTCTCACAATCTCCTTCCCCCTCTCTGTCTCTCTCTCAATGTCCTTCCCTCTCTCTCTTTCTCTCTCTCGCAATGTCCTTCCCCTTCCCTCCTCTCTCTTTCTCCCAATCTCCTTCCCTCTCTACCAATCTCCTTCCCTCTCCCTCTCTCCCAATCTCCTTCCCTCTCTCTCTCTCTCGCCCAATCTCCTTCCCTCTCCCTCTCTCTCTCCCAATCTCCGTCCCACTCTCTCTCTCTCCCAATCTCCTTCCCTCTCTCTCTCTCTCCCAATCTCCTACCCTCTCTCTATCTCTTTCCCATCTCCTTCCCTCTCCCTCTCTCTCACCCAATCTCCTTCCCTCTCTCTCTCTCCCAATCTCCTTCCCTCTCTCTCTCTCTCTCCCAATCTCCTTCCCCCTCTCTCTCTCAAAATCTCCTTCCCCCTCTCTCTCTCTCAAAATCTCCTTCCCTCTCTCTCTCTCCCAATCTCCTTCCCTCTCTCTCTCCCAATCTCCTTCCCTCTCTCTCTCCCAATCTCCTTCCCTCTCTCTCTCTCCCAATCTCCTTCCCTCTCTCTCTCTCCCAATCTCCTTCCCTCTCTCTCTCTCCCAATCTCCTTCCCTCTCTCTCTCTCCCAATCTCCTTCCCTCTCTCACTGTCCCAATCTCCTTCCCTCTCTCACTCTCCCAATCTCCTTCCCTGTCTCTCTCTCCCATCACCTTCCCTGTCTCTCTCCCCATCTCCTTCCCACTCTCTCCCCATCTCCTTCCCACTCTCTCCCCATCTCCTTCCCTCCCTCCCAATCTCCTACCCTCCCTCTCTCCTACCCTACTCTCTCCCAAACTCCTTCCCTCCCTCTCTCCCAATCTCCTACCCTCCCTCTCTCCCCATCTCCTTCCCTCCTTCTCTCTCCCCATCTCCTTCCCTCCCTCTCTCTCCCCATCTCCTTCCCTCCCTCTCTCTCCCCATCTCCTTCCCTCCCTCTCTCTCCCCATCTCCTTCCCTCCCTCTCTCTCCCCATCTCCTTCCCTCTCTCTCCCCATCTCCTTCCCTCCCTCTCCCCATCTCCTTCCCTCCCTCTCCCCATCTCCTTCCCTCCCTCTCCCCATGTCCTTCCCTCCCTCTCCCATCTCATTCCCTCTCTCCCTCTCCCAATCTCCTTCCCTCTCTCCCTCTCTCTATTTCCTTCCCCCTCTCTCTCCCAATCTCATTCCTCCTCTCTCTTTCCCAATCTCCTTCCCCCTCTCTCTCTCCCAATCTCCTTCCCTCTCTCTCTCTCCCAATCTCCTTCCCTCTCTCTCTCTCCCAATCTCCTTCCCTCTCTCTCTCGCCCAATCTCCTTCCCTCTCTCTCTCGCCCAATCTCCTTCCCTCTCTCTCTCTCCCAATCTCCTTCCCTGTCTCTCTCTCCCATCTCCTTCCCACTCTCTCCCAATCTCCTACCATCCCTCTCTCCCAATCTCCTACCCTCCCTCTCTCCCAATCTCCTACCCTCCCTCTCTCCCAATCTCCTACCCTCCCTCTCTCCCAATCTCCTTCCCTCCCTCTCTCCCAATCTCCTTTCCTCCCTCTCTCCCAATCTCCTTTCCTCCCTCTCTCCCAATCTCCTTTCCTCCCTCTCTCCCAATCTCCTTCCCTCTCTCTATCTCTCTCCCAATCTCTGTCCCACTCTCTCTCTCTCTCTCCCAATCTCCTTCCCTCTCTCTCTCTCTCCCAATCTCCTTCCCTCTCTCTCTCTCTCTCTCCCAATCTCCTTCCCTCTCTCTCTCCCAATCTCCTTCCCCCTCTCTCTCTCTCCCAATCTCCTTCCCCCTCTCTCTCTCTCCCAATCTCCTTCCCTCTCTCTCTCTCCCAATCTCCTTCCCTCTCTCTCTCTCCCAATCTCCTTCCCTCTCTCTCTCTCCCAATCTCCTTCCCTCTCTCTCTCTCCCAATCTCCTTCCCTCTCTCTCTCTCCCAATCTCCTTCCCTCTCTCTCTCTCCCAATCTCCTTCCCTCTCTCTCTCTCCCAATCTCCTTCCCTCTCTCTCTCTCCCAATCTCCTTCCCTCCTCTCTCTCCCAATCTCCATCCCCCTCTCTCTTTCTCTCCCAATCTCCTGACCTCTCTCTCTCCCTATCTCCTTCCCTCTCTCTCTCTCCCAATCTCCTTACCTCTCTCTCTCTCTCTCTCCCAATCTCCTTCCCTCTCTCTCTCCCAATCTCCTTCCCTCTCTCTCTCCCAATCTCCTTCCCTCTCTCTCTCCCAATCTCCTTCCCTCTCTCTCACCCATCTCCTTCCCTCTCTCTCTGCATTCTCCTTCCATCTCTCTCTCCATTCTCCTTCCCTCTCTCTCCCCATCTCCTTCCCTCTCTCTCCCATCTCCTTCCCTCTCTCTCCCCATCTCCTTCCCTCTCTCTCTGCATTCTCCTTCCATCTCTCTCTGCATTCTCCTTCCATCTCTCTCTCCATCTCCTTCCCTCTCTCTCCCCATCTCCTTCCCTCTCTCTCCCCATCTCCTTCCCTCTCTCTCCCCATCTCCTACCCACACTCTCCCCATCTCCTACCCACTCTCTCCCCATCTCCTACCAACTCTCTCCCCATCTCCTACCCACTCTCTCCCCATCTCCAACCCTCTCTCTCTCTCAATCTCCTTCCCTCTCTCTCTCGCCCAATCTTCTTCCCTCTCGCCCTCTCCCAATCTCCTTCCCTCTCGCCCTCTCCCAATCTCCTTCCCTCTCGCCCTCTCCCAATCTCCTTCCCTCTCGCCCTCTCCCAATCTCCTTCCCTCTCGCCCTCTCTCTATTTCCTTCCCCCTCTCTCTCCCAATCTCCTTCCCCCTCTCTCTCTCTCCCAATCTCCTTCCCTCTCTCTCTCTCTCCCACCCAATCTCCTTCCCTCTCTCTCTCTCGCCCAATCTCCTTCCCTCTCTCTCTCTCTCCCAATCTCCTTCCCTCTCTCTCTCTCTCCCAATCTCCTTCCCTCTCTCTCTCTCTCCCAATCTCCTTCCCTCTCTCTCTCTCTCCCAATCTCCTTCCCTCTCTCTCTCTCTCTCTCTCCCAATCTACATCCCTCTCTGACTCTCTCCCATTCTCCTTCCCCCCCCCTCTCTCGCCCAATCTCCTTTCCCTCTCTCACAATCTCCTTCCCCCTCGCTCTCTCACAATCTCCATCCCCCTCTCTGTCTCTCTCTCAATGTCCTTCCCTCTCTCTCTTTCTCTCTCTCGCAATGTCCTTCCCCTTCCCTCCTCTCTCTCTCTCTCCCAATCTCCTTCCCTCTCCCTCTCTACCAATCTCCTTCCCTCACCCTCTCTCACAATCTCCTTCCCTCTCTCTCTTTCTCGCCCAATCTCCTTCCCTCTCCCTCTCTCTCTCCCAATCTCCGTCCCACTCTCTCTCTCTCTCCCAATCTCCTTCCCTCTCTCTCTCTCTCTCTCTCCCAATCTCCTACCCTCTCTCTCTCTCTCTCTCTCTCCCAATCTCCTACCCTCTCTCTATCTCTTTCCCATCTCCTTCCCTCTCCCTCTCTCTCTCCCAATCTCCTTCCCTCTCTCTCTCTCTCTCCCAATCTCCTTCCTTCTCTCTCTCTCCCAAACTCCTTCCCTCTCTCTCTCTTCCAATCTCCTTCCCTCTCTCTCTCTTCCAATCTCCTTCCCTCTCTCTCTCTCCCCATCTCCTTCCCCTTCTCTCTCTCCCAATCTCCTTCCCTCTCCCAATCTCCTTCCCTCTCCCAATCTCCTTCCCTCTCTCCCTCTCTCTATTTCCTTCCCCCTCTCTCTCTCCCAATCTCCTTACCTCTCTCTCTCTCCCAATCTCCTTCCCTCTCTCTCTCTCCCAATCTCCTTCCCTCTCTCTCTCTCCCAATCTCCTTCCCTCTCTCTCTCTCCCAATCTCATTCCCTCTCTCTCTCTCCCAATCTCCTTCCCTCTCTCCCTCTCCCAATCTCCTTCCCTCCCTCTCTCTCCCAATCTCCTTCCCTCTCTCTCTTTTTATCTCCCAATCTCCTTCCCTCTCTCACTTTTATCTCCCAATCTCCTTCCCTCTCTCTTTTTCTCTCCAAATCTCCTTCCCTCTCTCTCTCCCAATCTCCTTCCCTCTCTCTCTACCAATCTCCTTCCCTCTCTCTCTCTCCCAATCTCCTTACCTCTCTCTCTCTCCCAATCTCCTTACCTCTCTCTCTCTCTCTCCCAATCTCCCTCCCTCTCACTCTCTCTCTCCCAATCTCCTTCCCTCTCTCTCACCCATCTCCTTCCCTCTCTCTCTCCATTCTCCTTCCCTCTCTCTCTCCATTCTCCTTCCCTCTCTCTCTCCATTCTCCTTCCCTCTCTCTCTCCATTCTCCTTCCCTCTCTCTCTCCATTCTCCTTCCCTCTCTCTCTCCATTCTCCTTCCCTCTCTCTCTCCATTCTCCTTCCCTCTCTCTCCCATCTCCTTCCCTCTCTCTCTCCCCATCTCCTTTCCCCTCTCTCCCCATCTCCTTTCCCCTCTCTCCCCATCTCCTTTCCCCTCTCTCCCCATCTCCTTCCCTCTCTCTCCCCATCTCCTTCCCTCTCTCTCCCCATCTCCTTCCCTCTCTCTCCCCATCTCCTTCCCTCTCTCTCCCCATCTCCTTCCCTCTCTCTCCCCATCTCCGACCCTCTATCTCCCCATCTCCGACCCTCTCTCTCCCCATCTCCTTCCCTCTCTCTCCCCATCTCCTTCCCTCTCTTTCCCAATCTCCTTCCCTCTCTCTCTCTCTCTCTCCCCACCTCCTTCCCTCTCTCTCTCTCTCTCCCAAACTCCTTCCCTCTCTCTCTCTCTCCCAATCTCCTTCCCTCTCTCTCTCTCCCAATCTCCTTCCCTCTCTCTCTCTCCCAATCTCCTTCCCTCTCTCTCTCTCCCAATCTCCTTCCCTCCTCTCACTCTCTCTCTCCCAATCTCCTTCCCTCTCCCTCTCTCCCAATCTCCTTCCCTCTCTCTCTCTCTCGCCCAATCTCCTTCCCCCTCTCTCTCTCCCAATCTCCGTCCCACTCTCTCTCTCCCAATGTCCGTCCACTCTCTCTCTCCCAATGTCCGTCCCACTCTCTCTCTCTCTCCCAATCTCCTTCCCTCTCTCTCTCTCCCAATCTCCTACCCTCTCTCTATCTCTTTCCCAATCTCCTTCCCTCTCTCTCTCTCTCTCTCTCCCCACCTCCTTCCCTCTCTATCTCTCTCTCTCCCCACCTCCTTCCCTCTCTCTCTCTCTCTCTCCCAAACTCCTTCCCTCTCTCTCTCTCTCCCAATCTCCTTCCCTCTCTCTCTCTCTCCCAATCTCCTTCCCTCTCTCTCTCTCCCAATCTCCTTCCCTCTCTCTCTCTCCCAATCTCCTTCCCTCTCTCTCTCTCCCAATCTCCTTCCCTCTCTCTCTCTCCCAATCTCCTTCCCTCTCTCTCTCGCCCAATCTCCTTCCCTCTCTCTCTCGCCCAATCACCTTCCCTCTCTCTCTCGCCCAATCTCCTTCCCTCTCTCTCTCGCCCAATCTCCTTCCCTCTCTCTCTCGCCCAATCTCCTTCCCTCTCTCTCTCGCCCAATCTCCTTCCCTCTCTCTCTCTCCCAATCTCCTTCCCTCTCTCTCTCTCCCAATCTCCTTCCCTCTCACTCTCTCTCCCAAACTCCTTCCCTCACTCTCTCCCAATCTCCTTCCCTCACTCTCTCCCAATCTCCTTCCCTCCCTCTCTCCCAATCTCCTTCCCTCCCTCTCTCCCAATCACCTTCCCTCCTCTCTCCCAACCTCCTTCCCTCCTCTCTCCCAATCTCCTTCCCTCCACTCTCCCAATCTCCTTCCCTCCTCTCTCTCTCTCTCTCCCAATCTCCTTCCCTCTCCCTCTCTCCCAATCTATTTCCCTCTCTCTCTCTCTCGCCCAATCTCCTTCCCTCTCTCTCTCTCCCAATCTCCGTCCCACTCTCTCTCTCTCCCAATCTCCTTCCCTCTCTCTCTCTCCCAATCTCCTACCCTCTCTCTATCTCTTTCCCATCTCCTTCCCTCTCTCTCTCTCTCTCCCCACCTCCTTCCCTCTCTCTCTCTCTCTCTCCCAAACTCCTTCCCTCTCTCTCTCTCTCCCAAACTCCTTCCCTCTCTCTCTCGCTCCCAAACTCCTTCCCTCTCTCTCTCTCCCAATCTCCTTCCCTCTCTCTCTCTCCCAATCTCCATCCCCCTCTCTCTCTCTCCCAATCTCCTTCCCTCTCTCTCTCTCTCCCAATCTCCTTCCCTCTCTCTCTCTCCCCATCTCCTTCCCTCTCTCTCTCTCCCCATCTCCTTCCCTCTCTCTCTCTCCCCATCTCCTTCCCTCTCTCTCTCCCCATCTCCTTCCCTCTCTCTCTCTCTCTCGCCATCTCCTTCCCTCTCTCTCTCTCCCCATGTCCTTCCCTCTCTCTCTCTCCCCATCTCCTTCCCTCTCTCTCTCTCTCCCCATCTCCTTCCCTCTCTCTCTCTCTCCCCATCTCCTTCCCTCTCTCTCTCTCCCCATCTTATTCCCCTCTCTCTCTTTCTCTCCCAATCTCCTTCCCTCTCTCTCTTTCTCTCCCAATCTCCTTCCTCTCTCTCTTTCTCTCCCAATCTCCTTCCTTCTCTCTCTCTTTCTCTCCCAATCTCCTACCCTCACAATCTTCTTCCCTCTTTCTTTCCCTCCCTCTCGCTCTCGTTTGCTTCCCTCCCTCTCTCCTTCCCTCTCTCTCTCTCCCAATCTCCTTCCCTCTCTCTCTCTCCCTATCTCCTTCCCTCACTCTCTCTCTCCCAATCTCTTTCCCTCACTCTCTCTCTCCCAATCTCCTTACCTCTCTCTCTCCCAATCTCCTTCCCCCCCTCTCTCCCAATCTCCTTCCCTCATTCTCTCTCCCAATCTCTTTCCCTCACTCTCTCTCTCCCAATCTCCTTACCTCTCTCTCTCCCAATCTCCTTCCCCCCCTCTCTCCCAATCGCCTTCCCTCACTCTCTCTCTCCCAATCTCTTTCCCTCACTCTCTCCCAATCTCCTTACCTCTCTCTCTCCCAATCTCCTTCCCCCCCTCTCTCCCAATCGCCTTCCCTCTCTCTCTCTCCCTATTGCCTTCCCTCTCTCTCTCTCGGAATGTCCTTCCCTGTCTCTCTTTCCCATCTCCTTCCCACTCTCTCCCCATCTCCTTCCCTCTCTCTCTCTCTCTCTCAATCTCCTTCCCTCTCTCTCTCTCCCAATCTACTTCCCTCTCTCTCGCCCACCGTTTCCTTTCCTCCCCTCTCCTTGCCTTCCTCTCTCTCCGGTTTCCTTCCCTCCCTCTCTCTTTCTCTCCCAATCTCCTTCTCTCTCTCTCTTTCTCTCCCATTCTCCTTCTCTCTCTCTATCTCTCCCAATCTCCTTCTCTCTCTCTCCCCATCTCCTTCCCTCTCTTTCTTTCTCTCCCAATCTGCTTCCCTCTCTCTCTCTCCCATTCTCCTTCCCCCTCTCTCTTTCTCTCCCAATCTCCTTCCCTCTCCCTTTCTCTCCCAATCTCCTTCCCTCTCTCTCTTTCTCTCCCAATCTCCTTCCCTCTCTCTCTTTCTCTCCCAATCTCCTTCCCTCTCTCTCTTTCTCTCCCAATCTCCTTCCATCTCTCTCTCTATCTCCCAATCTCCTTCCCTCTCTCTCTCCCAATCTCCTTCCCCCTCTCTCTCCCAATCTCCTTCCCTCTTCCAATCTCCTTCCCTATCTCTCTTCCAATCTCCTTCCCTCTCTCTCTCTATCTCTCCCAATCTCCTTCTCTCTCTCTCTTTCTCTCCCAATCTCCTTCTCTCGCTCTCTTTCTCTCCCAATCTCCTTCCCCCTCTCTCCCTCTCTCTATCTCACCCATCTCTTTTCCTCTCTCTCTCCATTCTCCTTCCCACTCTCGCCATATCCTACCCTCTCTCTCTCGCTCCCAATCTCCTTCCCTCTGTCTCTCCAATTCTCCTTCCCTCTCTCTCTCCCAATCTCCTTCCATCCCTCACTCCTTCCCTCCCTCTCTCCCAATCTCCTTCCCTCCCTCTCTCCCAATCTCCTTCCCTCCCTCTCTCCCAATCTCCTTCCCTCCCTCTCTCCCAATCTCCTTCACTCCCTCTCTCCCAATCTCATTCACTCCCTCTCTCCCAATCTCCTTCCCTCCTCTCTCCCAATCTCCTAATCTCCTTCCCTCCTCTCTCTCTCTCTCTCCCAATCTCCTTCCCTCTCTCTCTCTCTCGCCCAATCTCCTTCCCTCTCTCTCTCTCTCGCCCAATCTCCTTCCCTCTCTCTCTCTCTCGCCCAATCTCCTTCCCTCTCTCTCTCTCTCTCCCAATCTCCGTCCCACTCTCTCTCTCTCTCTCCCAATCTCCTTCCCTCTCTCTCTCTCTCCCAATCTCCTGCCCTCTCTCTGCCTCCCAATCTCCATCCCCCTCTCTCTCTCTCCCAATCTCCTTCCCTCTCTCTCTCTATCCCCATCTCCTTCCCTCTCTCTCTCTCCCCATCTCCTTCCCTCTCTCTCTCTCCCCATCTCCTTCCCTCTCTCTCTCTCCCCATCTCCTTACCCCTCTCTCTCTCTCCCCATCTCCTTCCCTCTATCTCTCTCCCCATCTTCTTCCCCCTCACTCTCTTTCTCTCCCAATCTCCTTCCCTCTCTCTCTTTCTCTCCCAATCTCCTTCCTTCTCTCTCTCTTTCTCTCCCAATCTCCTTCCCTCACTCTCTCTCTCCCAATCTTCTTCCCTCTTTCTTTCCCTCCCTCTCGCTCTCGTTTGCTTCCCTCCCTCTCTCTCTCTCCCAATCTCCTTCCCTCTCTCTCTCTCCCAATCTCCTTCCCTCACTCTCTCTCCCAATCTCCTTCCCTCACACTCTCTCTCCCAATCTCTTTCCCTCACTCTCTCTCTCCCAATCTCCTTACCTCTCTCTCTCCCAATCTCCTTCCCCCCTCTCTCCCAATCTCCTTCCCCCCTCTCTCCCAATCTCCTTCCCTCACTCTCTCTCTCCCAATCTCTTTCCCTCACTCTCTCTCTCCCAATCTCCTTACCTCTCTCTCTCCCAATCGCCTTCCCCCTCTCTCTCTCCCTATCGCCTTCCCTCTCTCTCTCTCGGAATGTCCTTCCCTGTCTCTCTTTCCCATCTCCTTCCCACTCTCTCCCCATCTCCTTCCCTCTCTCTCTCTCTCTCAATCTCCTTCCCTCTCTCTCTCTCCCAATCTACTTCCCTCTCTCTCGCCCACCGTTTCCTTTCCTCCCCCTCTCCTTCCCTTCCTCTCTCTCCGGTTTCCTTCCCTCCCTCTCTCTTTCACTCCCAATCTCCTTCTCTCTCTCTCTTTCTCTCCCATTCTCCTTCTCTCTCTCTATCTCTCCCAATCTCCTTCTCTCTCTCTCCCCCATCTCCTTCCCTCTCTCTATCTCTTTCCCATCTCCTTCTCTCTCTCTCTCTCTCCCCACCTCCTTCCCTCTCTCTCTCTCTCTCTCCCCATCTCCTTCCCTCTCTCTCTCTCTCCCCATCTCCTTCCCTCTCTCTCTCTCTCCCCATCTCCTTCCCTCTCTCTCTCTCTCCCCATCTTCTTCCCCCTCTCTCTCTTTCTCTCCCAATCTCCTTCCCTCTCTCTCTTTCTCTCCCAATCTCCTTCCTTCTCTCTCTCTTTCTCTCCCAATCTCCTACCCTCACTCTCTCTCTCCCAATCTTCTTCCCTCTTTCTTTCCCTCCCTCTCGCTCTCATTTGCTTCCCTCCCTCTCTCCTTCCCTCTCTCTCTCTCCCAATCTCCTTCCCTCTCTCTCTCTCCCTATCTCCTTCCCTCTCTCTCTCTCCCTATCTCCTTCCCTCACTCTCTCTCTCCCAATCTCTTTCCCTCACTCTCTCTCTCCCAATCTCCTTACCTCTCTCTCTCCCAATCTCCTTCCCCCCCTCTCTCCCAATCTCCTTCCCTCACTCTCTCTCTCCCAATCTCTTTCCCTCACTCTCTCTCTCCCAATCTCCTTACCTCTCTCTCTCCCAATCTCCTTCCCCCCCTCTCTCCCAATCGCCTTCCCTCACTCTCTCTCTCCCAATCTCTTTCCCTCACTCTCTCCCAATCTCCTTACCTCTCTCTCTCCCAATCTCCTTCCCCCCCTCTCTCTTTCTCTCCCAATCTCCTTCTCTCGCTCTCTTTCTCTCCCAATCTCCTTCCCCCTCTCTCCCTCTCTCTATCTCACCCATCTCTTTTCCTCTCTCTCTCCATTCTCCTTCCCACTCTCGCCATATCCTACCCTCTCTCTCTCTCTCCCTATCTCCTTCCCTCTGTCTCTCCAATTCTCCTTCCCTCTCTCTCTCTCTGAATCTCCTTCCCTCACTCTCTCCCAATCTCCTTCCATCCCTCACTCCTTCCCTCCCTCTCTCCCAATCTCCTTCCCTCCCTCTCTCCCAATCTCCTTCCCTCCCTCTCTCCCAATCTCCTTCCCTCCCTCTCTCCCAATCTCCTTCACTCCCTCTCTCCCAATCTCATTCACTCCCTCTCTCCCAATCTCATTCACTCCCTCTCTCCCAATCTCCTAATCTCCTTCCCTCCTCTCTCTCTCTCTCTCCCAATCTCCTTCCCTCTCTCTCTCTCTCGCCCAATCTCCTTCCCTCTCTCTCTCTCTCGCCCAATCTCCTTCCCTCTCTCTCTCTCACGCCCAATCTCCTTCCCTCTCTCTCTCTCTCTCCCAATCTCCGTCCCACTCTCTCTCTCTCTCTCCCAATCTCCTTCCCTCTCTCTCTCTCTCCCAATCTCCTGCCCTCTCTCTGCCTCCCAATCTCCATCCCCCTCTCTCTCTCTCCCAATCTCCTTCCCTCTCTCTCTCTATCCCCATCTCCTTCCCTCTCTCTCTCTCCCCATCTCCTTCCCTCTCTCTCTCTCCCCATCTCCTTCCCTCTCTCTCTCTCCCCATCTCCTTCCCTCTCTCTCTCTCCCCATCTCCTTACCCCTCTCTCTCTCTCCCCATCTCCTTACCCCTCTCTCTCTCTCCCCATCTTCTTCCCCCTCTCTCTCTTTCTCTCCCAATCTCCTTCCCTCTCTCTCTTTCTCTCCCAATCTCCTTCCTTCTCTCTCTCTTTCTCTCCCAATCTCCTTCCCTCACTCTCTCTCTCCCAATCTTCTTCCCTCTTTCTTTCCCTCCCTCTCGCTCTCGTTTGCTTCCCTCCCTCTCTCTCTCTCCCAATCTCCTTCCCTCTCTCTCTCTCCCAATCTCCTTCCCTCACTCTCTCTCCCAATCTCCTTCCCTCACACTCTCTCTCCCAATCTCTTTCCCTCACTCTCTCTCTCCCAATCTCCTTACCTCTCTCTCTCCCAATCTCCTTCCCCCCTCTCTCCCAATCTCCTTCCCTCACTCTCTCTCTCCCAATCTCTTTCCCTCACTCTCTCTCTCCCAATCTCCTTACCTCTCTCTCTCCCAATCGCCTTCCCCCTCTCTCTCTCCCTATCGCCTTCCCTCTCTCTCTCTCGGAATGTCCTTCCCTGTCTCTCTTTCCCATCTCCTTCCCACTCTCTCCCCATCTCCTTCCCTCTCTCTCTCTCTCTCAATCTCCTTCCCTCTCTCTCTCTCCCAATCTACTTCCCTCTCTCTCGCCCACCGTTTCCGTTCCTCCCCCTCTCCTTCCCTTCCTCTCTCTCCGGTTTCCTTCCCTCCCTCTCTCTTTCTCTCCCAATCTCCTTCTCTCTCTCTCTTTCTCTCCCATTCTCCTTCTCTCTCTCTATCTCTCCCAATCTCCTTCTCTCTCTCTCCCCCATCTCCTTCCCTCGCTCTATCTCTTTCCCATCTCCTTCCCTCTCTCTCTCTCTCTCCCCACCTCCTTCCCTCTCTCTCTCTCTCTCTCTCCCAAACTCCTTCCCTCTCTCTCTCTCCCAAACTCCTTCCCTCTCTCTCTCGCTCCCAAACTCCTTCCCTCTCTCTCTCTCCCAATCTCCTTCCCTCTCTCTGCCTCCCAATCTCCATCCCCCTCTCTCTCTCTCCCAATCTCCTTCCCTCTCTCTCTCTCTCCCAATCTCCTTCCCTCTCTCTCTCTCCCCATCTCCTTCCCTCTCTCTCTCTCTCCCCATCTCCTTCCCTCTCTCTCTCTCCCCATCTCCTTCCCTCTCTCTCTCTCCCCATCTCCTTCCCTCTCTCTCTCTCCCCATCTCCTTCCCTCTCTCTCTCTCCCCATCTCCTTCCCTCTCTCTCTCTCCCCATCTCCTTCCCTCTCTCTCTCCCCATCTCCTTCCCTCTCTCTCTCCCCATCTCCTTCCCTCTCTCTCTCTCCCCATCTCCTTCCCTCTCTCTCTCTCCCCATCTCCTTCCCTCTCTCTCTCTCTCCCCATCTCCTTCCCTCTCTCTCTCTCTCCCCATCTCCTTCCCTCTCTCTCTCTCTCCCCATCTCCTTCCCTCTCTCTCTCTCTCCCCATCTTCTTCCCCCTCTCTCTCTTCTCTCCCAATCTCCTTCCCTCTCTCTTTCTCTCCCAATCTCCTTCCTTCTCTCTCTCTTTCTCTCCCAATCTCCTACCCTCACTCTCTCTCTCCCAATCTTCTTCCCTCTTTCTTTCCCTCCCTCTCGCTCTCGTTTGCTTCCCTCCATCTCTCCTTCCCTCTCTCTCTCTCCCAATCTCCTTCCCTCTCTCTCTCTCCCAATCTCCTTCCCTCACTCTCTCTCTCCCAATCTCTTTCCCTCACTCTCTCTCTCCCAATCTCCTTACCTCTCTCTCTCCCAATCTCCTTCCCCCCCTCTCTCCCAATCTCCTTCCCTCACTCTCTCTCTCCCAATCTCTTTCCCTCACTCTCTCTCTCCCAATCTCCTTACCTCTCTCTCTCCCAATCTCCTTCCGCCCCTCTCTCCCAATCGCCTTCCCTCACTCTCTCTCTCCCAATCTCTTTCCCTCACTCTCTCTCTCCCAATCTCCTTACCTCTCTCTCTCCCAATCTCCTGACCTCTCTCTCTCCCAATCTCCTGACCTCTCTCTCTCCCAATCTCCTTCCCCCCTCTCTCCCCATCTCCTTCCCTCTCTCTCTCCCCATCA